>NW_024467839.1:1600130-1600498 GCF_001890725.1 Aspergillus wentii DTO 134E9
GTGGTGTAGGTTGGCTTGGTGGTGTAGGTTGGCTTGGTGGTGTAGGTTGGCTTAGTGGTGTAGGTTGGCCTACTAGTAGTAGTAGTAGTAGTGGTTGGGGGATACTTGGTGGTGGTGGTGGTAGTGGTGGGAGGCGGCTCAGTAGTGGTGGTAGTAGTAGTAGGAGGTGGCTCAGTGGTAGTGGTAGTAGTGGTGGGAGGCGGCTCAGTAGTGGTGGTAGTAGTAGTAGGAGGTGGCTCAGTAGTAGTGGTAGTAGTAGTAGGAGGTGGCTCAGTAGTGGTAGTGGTAGTAGTAGTAGGAGGTGGCTCAGTAGTGGTAGTGGTAGTAGTAGTAGGAGGCGGCTCAGTGGTAGTAGTAGTGGTAGGAGG
>NW_024467840.1:0-178987 GCF_001890725.1 Aspergillus wentii DTO 134E9
CCTAACCCTAACCCTAACCCTAACCCTAACCCTAACCCTAACCCTAACCCTAACCCTAACCCTAACCCTAACCCTAACCCTAACCCTAACCCTAAACCCTAACCCTAAAAAGTAGTTTTATAATATATTTATTTAATTTAAAATTATCTTATAGGGTTCTTTAAGGTTACTTAAGTAACTTATAAAGTCCCTCTTAGTAGGATACTAGGCCTTCCTATTAAATACTATACTCTTTATCTAAAGGATTAATAGCTTACTAAACTTAGTTAACTACTTTATCTATAAGAACTAGCTTTTTATAGCTCTATCTTAGTGCATTCTATATACTATAAGGTTTATAGTAGATCTAGTATTTATAATATAATAATACTAGAGTTCTAGGTTCTAGTCTTATACTATTAAATACATTATTAATATTAAGATATCTTTTATTATTCTAGGTGTTTCTAATTAATTTATTTATATATATTAGTTTAAGTAGGGCTAGATCCTTACTATCTAGTCTAGTATATTATATAAGTTAAGTTTACTTATAAGTAATAAGTAGAGTTTAAGTAATAAGGCAAGTTTAAGTTAAGATTTAGGACTTATAATATAAGTTAAGTTAAGATTTAGGACTTATACTATAAGTTTAAGCTCTAAATATTTTAAAACTCTACTTATAATACTAAAAATACACCTATTTTATATAGGGGAGGCTTAAAAATATAATAAAATATAGTAAAAATATAGACTCTTACTCTACTCTTACTCTTCTTAGTATGAGTTTAAGTCTTAAACCCTAACTTAACTTATAAGTTTAAGTCCTACCTTCTAACTTAACTCATAAGTTAAGTCCTAAATATCTACTTAAACTTAACTTATATAATATACTAAGTTTAAGTAGGGCTAGATCCTTACTATTTAGTCTTAACTAATTATATAGTGCACAGCTATTATCTAATACTAAGTTATCTAGATAGTATTCTACTTCTATTTACTATTCTAGTTATAGCTCTTCTTCTATTTAATTATCCTATATTATCTTAATCAGTCCTCTTTTCCTTATATTAAGCTCTTAATTAATTTCTTCTTCACTTAATATAGTGTACTATTAATAGAGTTTCTAAAGTTATAGGTCTTTATTTATTACTCTAAGTTCCTTTATAGCTTAGAGTTATTTTCCTAGGTTCTAATTTCTCTAGTTATACTATTACCTTACTTAGTAATCTTTTATTATATATCTAGGTTTTCTATAAAAGAAATAAAGCTTTTCTTTATACTATTATTCCTATTTATCTAGTGTTATACCCTTCTATCTTATACTTATTATATTAAGTTCTATTAGTTATAGCCTAAAAGGATCTATATATCCTTAGCTTACTAGTTATACCCTTTAGCTATTATTTAATTAGTAATTAGTTATATACTAATTTCCTCTAAACTAGTAGTTAGTGTGCTAATTTTTAAATTTATAAAGTTTATTATCTATTTTAACTACTAATTTAATAAATCTAGCTAGAGAGTCTAGTTATTCCTATTAGATAAGTTTTTCTTATACTTCTAGTTTTAATATTTCTTTAAATTATAATATATATATATCTTTATCCTAATCTAGGTAGGATATAATTTACTAGAATTTAGAAACTATTTACTATACTAATCCTATCTATCTAAGTTATTATAATTTCTATTCTACTTATTATATAGTATTAATATTACTAAAAGTTCCTTTAAGGTATTCTTTAAACTTAGTATAAGAAGTAAAAATTTCTTTAGTATTATTATCTTAATAATATAATAAGTTCTCTTAAAAGTCTTAGAGAAATAGCTTAAACTAATTAAATATATTACCTAATAAGTAGGTTAATATAAAAACTACCTTATTAGCCTTATATTAGAGTTTCTCTTTATTAATATTAAGATAGGTGTCCATCTATATAAGAAATATTTAAAGATATAATCTTTTTCTAGTAAATAGTTTAGGTAGTTATACTTTAACTACCTTAGTAGTTAAGTGACTCTCTATTATAGTAATAGTCTTCTAAAGCTACTTAATTATCCTTAAGAGCTCCTTATTACTCTAGGTTTTACTAGGATTAGCACTGCTTATTAGGGTATTATTAGTTATAGTATTTTTAAGTTAATTACTTAAGATAGACTGGTATTAATATTAAATATTATTTATATACTTATATAGATAGGTAATTAATATATCATACCCTAGGATCTTATAACAGTACCTTAACCTATAACCTATAAGTTAAGCCTAGGTAATACTAACCTATAATCCTAATCTAAGGATATTAATAGCAACTGGGGTACTCCTAATAAGTTATAGTACTTAAGGATATAGTAAGGTAGTTAAAGAGAGAAGTAAGGCTAAGAAGTATATATACTTCTTAATTAAGCTTAGAGATATATAAATAAGTAGGTAGAATAATTAGAGTAGTAGTAGAATAGTAACTATAAAATAATAACTTATATTAATTATAAAGAACTATCTAAGTATATAAAATAAGTATCCCTATATATCCTTTTATTATATCTATAATCCTCTAGATGGTCCTCTATATAGTATGCTAGTGGTATACTATTCTATATACTAAGATGTATACCACCCATGTCAGTATACTAAATAGTATGTTTGCCAAGATATGGTACCTATATACCATATTATGTGAGTGTGGTAGTGTCTGCTAGATAGTAGCTATAAAGAGCGTGATAATAGTAATTCATAATTCTCCACCATAAGAATATCCTTTCCCCTTGACCGCCTGATTCTGCCTGATGCAGTCACTGATAAAGGTGCCGTAACACCCTCCTAACCCTAGCCATGCCAAGACTTTTTTACTATGTGGCGCCCTACCCCGCCGTGCATGGAATAGGGTCTAGAGTAGTTAGAATAAGAAGTAATTTAAGTAGTATTATAGTATTATATTAATCTAATATCTAGACTATTCTAAATTTAGCTTAGTATAGGACTTATAGATAAGCCCCTATAAAGGGGGGGAGTAATTATTATACCCTAGAACCTAATAGTAAACCAGCAGTAACCTTATTATAAGGTCTTAGTAGGTTCCCTAAACCACATGACTATAGCTAGTTAAGATAGTATTTAGAAGACTGTATAATAGATAGATGCAGGGTAAGTGATTAATTCTGAGTAATACCACCAAAAAGTTTACCACGCAGTATTCTCGCCTGTAGTATGCCAGTAACTCACAGCCTAAATCACTATCTCCAAGCACCTCCGGCTCCCAGTGCTTTACAATAACTACCCACCTCCTTTATTCTTTCTCTAACTCTTATTTTTTTAATCCCCTATTCTTCTTAATACTTCTTATCTCCTCTAATTCTCATTTTATAACCCCAATCTAGCAGTTAAATAAATCCTATCTTAAAAAATATTAATTACTATAACTATATAAAGAGTGGCCGGGCTGCATATAAAATTGATGGACCCCGTCAGCGGGGGCGGGGGGTGTCCCGTCAAATGGCGGCGCGCGCGCACGCGGGCTGGGCCCATTATTAGTCACGATATCAGTCTCACCAGGAAGATACTAACTACAGCATGTAGAAAGCCGGAGATAAGACCATCCACGCAGCGCAGTGCTTTGGACTCAAAGGAAGAAGTAATAAGTATTGTACTATTTTAAATCAAATGTTCCTCGATAAGTTCTGCGAAAACTGGAGCTACATCAGGTCTACTTCATATGTAAACAGGTAAAGTGCCCAAGCATAACAATTTACTACAAGGGAAATAATTAAAGCAGTTTCAAAATTGGATTCATAGGCCAGACACCTCTTAGTCAACCGGAGGAGCTGATAGATAAAAGTCTGTAATCACAAGAAAAAACCACTGTATATCCAAACTCCACGCTACCAATTTTAGTCATTCCTTAAAATGTACATGATTGAAGAGAGACTGAAAGAAAAAGCGCAAAGAAAACAAAGCCGAGCCAAAACAAGGCTGTTTATGAGGCGATTGAGGTTACCTTAGAAGGGGAATGAAAGGTAAAAGGAAATGAAGACTTGCAACATCCGAGCCAGCGGAAGACAAGATCATTTAAGCACGGAAGTGGTGACCGGCGTTGCGTCGGCGGGTAGAGGCCTTCTTGTTACCGGCGGCGCCAAACTTAGGAGTACCAGTGCAAGCCGACTGGCCTTTAGGGAGAAGGTTTTTGGCGTCTCCTAGCTTCTGCACATATTTGCCAGGGTTGGGGAATCGGATGTCGTAATTCTCCTTAGTGGTGCAGCCGTTGACGTTGGCTATAAACATGGGAGGGAAGTTTGAAGAGCGCTTCTGGATAGAAGCCTCATCATTAGAACGCTTAGATGATCCACCGGTGACAGTGATAGGGGCGCAGTTCATATACATCTCACGGTTTCCGATACGGTTAAACCAGGTCCAAGCTAAGGTATACTTGCCGTTCTTAATGCCCTTAGGGATTTTGAACTTTAAGTTGCTGGGGACGGTGGAGCTAGGGGAGTTGCCAATATTGCCATTAGTTTTAATGGGGCAGCCACCTTCCCAGGACTTAATGACCATCCATTTTGAGTTCTTGGTAGGCTTCAAGTCAGTAGACAAACTGATTTGACAAGAACCACCACCATGAGTGGCGCTACCAACTAAGGTTAAAGACTGTTCCTCGCCAATCTTAAAGGTATTATCACCGTTAGCAGCGGCATAGACACCATTACGCTGCTTGCAAGGAAAGTCACTGCCATCAGCCGCGAGAGGAGAGTTGTTAAGAGTGCTTTGGCCGTATGGGTGAGGGCTCTTCATGTAAAGGTGAGCGTTGACGGTGGAGGCACCCAGGAGGATGGCAGCCACGAAACCAGTCTTGGAGAACAACATTGTGTAATGGGAGATTTGTTTTCTAACAAAAAAACTGATCGACAGTTAAGGATGGGATATTCTGATCGTGCCAGACGAATCAGGGGGGGGGGAAAAAAGAAGGAGAAGCCGAAGAGACGGGACGTTGGAAAGCTGAGAGCAGGAAAGACTCCTGATGGGATAGAATTAGCAAAGAACAACATGATGATGAAGTGGAAAAGGTAGGAAAAGAGAATATACGTATGTAGCCATGATCAAGGAACACTGGCCATTGTAGGAGGCTGATCCAGCTGACATAAAGATCATAAAGGGCCATGAACAGGGTAATAAGACAACAGGCAGAAAGCATTAGACAATAGACAATACCTTTGTATGAGCAAAGAAGAGCAAGTGGTGCGCGAGACAAGAGAAGCTTTTCTTTTCCGAAAAGGAACGAAGTCGGAGTATGCCACAGGCAAAACAACTGAAAGTCTAGATAGAAGAGAGAGAAAACGAAAATAGAACTAGCCCGTGGAGCAAAAACTGTTGAACAGGAAGATGATGGAAGGATTGATTGAACCGCACTGCGTTGGAGAAGAAAGAAAGAAAGGATGTGTCTAGAAATCGAAAGGGGTTTTATAGACTTGAAGAACCGAAGAAACAGTGTGCAACACAGCAGGCAGAGTGGCGCAGTCACAGGGTGGTGGAGTATCAGGCATGTCTAGCAGGCTTAGTGAGGTCTACGCTTAGTGAGGTCTACGCTTAGTGAGGTCTACGCTTAGTGAGGTCTACGCTTAGTGAGGTCTACTCAGCTGATCCCGCTTTTAGCCCGCCAACTACTATTTTACTGGAGTTCAACACTTTTATCCTGGCATGGATGATCTCGGACTCTCAGTTCTCACCCATGTTGGACCTCTCATCATTACCATTGGCCTATCCCTACGATCGGGCATTGGTTCCTGTTGGCCGCCCAATGGCGATCTCCGCGGAGATGACTCAGCACTCGCTTAGTAGCCCACAGTGGTCCACCATTGTAGATAGCTTCGTGTTAGATGGCTCCAATCAATCACCTATCTATCTCTCATTCCAGACCTATAAGGTCACCATTAAGGTTCCATGTGGAGGTTCTATAGTTTGGTTGTCACCTGGGGCCCTCAGGAATGCTGTCTCATGGATCAGAGCCTCTTTATTGCTGATAGACATGGCCTTCTCTCCCTGCGGTCCTCGGAGGTCAGGGGTAGAGGTTGTAGTCTTAGATCTAGTATAGCCCAATGCTAGCCAGCATCGAGCACTGTCATCTGGGCTGGTCCGGTCTGAAATTTCTGTAGGTCCTCCCAAGGAAGTTTCCCAGCATTCAGTTTTTGAGTGTCGAATTGTTCTGTAATAGACATTTCGGGTTTCCTTCATGTCGCTAGTAGAGATGGATTGTTCCTTAGATATTAACTTACTATATCCTATATCCTATAGATAAAAACATAATAAAGGTAAAGCACTTGTACAGTTCATCTAAAATATATCCCAAACTCCAAACTCCATACCTAATCAAGTCCCAACATTCCTCACCATCACTCCTTACTTCGTTAACCTAGTAATACTAACTAATACTACTCCTATAATCTATATGACTTTTATTTAGGTTTTTATCTAAGTTTCTATCAGCTAGTACTCTATAAGTTTAACTATAAATTAGCACAACAGGGACAAAGCACGAGAATAAATTAATAAGATCCTGAATAGAGCTTAAAAAGAATTGGATAAGCTTAGAAATAATAAATCACTGTCAGTAAATGAGATGCAGTAGAGCTTCTACCTCAGACTTATCACTAAAGTACTTAGCCAGCCAGCAAAGATAATGATTAATTCAGGTGTAATAGGAAACTACATAGACCTAAGGTATAAATAGTAATTGTTACGGCACCTTTATCAGTGACCGTATCAGGCAGAATAAGGCGGTCAATAAGGAAAGGATATTCTTATTACAGAGAATTATGATTTACTATTATAACTCTCTTTACAGCCACCATTTTATAACACTACCATACTCATGTGATCTACTACCATCTACTATTACTAAGACATGATATATAGTATATAACTACTATCAGGACTACTATTAAGATGGTATATAGAATAGTATATTAGTGAGGGATATATATAAGGACACTTATATCATATACTTAGATAGTTCTTTATAATTAATTAAAGTCATTAATCTTATAGTTACTATTCTATCACTACTCTAATTATTCTACCCACTTATTTATATATCTCTAGCTTAATTAAGAAGTATATATACTTCTTAGCCTTACTTCTCTTTTTATCTACCTTACTATATCCTTAAGTACTCTTAGCTTATAGGAGCACCCCAGTTACTGTCAATATCCTTAGATTAAAGTCATAGGTTAGTATTTCTTGGCTCAACTCACAGTTTTACAGGTCCGGTACCATTGTGAGATACCAGGGTGTGACAAGTGGGCGAGCCCCATAGGAAAGGTGGGAACCCCCTCCGCAGGGGCTGGGGGTGTCCCATGAAGTAAGCTCTATTATTCTCTATTCATTCTATTTACAATACAGTTGTAGAAAATTTTTCTTATTATTCTTTACTATTATTGTCTCTATTCAACGTGGTTTAGCAAACTGCCCAATGTTGCTGAGTCAGCCCCACTCCAAGCCGCCCGAGCGCAGCGAGGGGTGAACGACTTGTGGTTTTGTCAATAGAATAAGCTCTACTAGTCACATAATTAGCCACGTCAGTGTCCTAATTAGGCTAGCGTTGTCATGTCAGCTAATTAGGATGGTCTACGTGAGCTGTTGTCATGAGGATGAGAGGCGGTCAAAAAAACCTCCCAGATTCATTTGAAACTTGTCCCTCTTCAATAGATACAGATCAGGTGAGCCTATTGCACCATGACTCAAATCTTGGGTCTCAGAATCCCCCAGAAAGTCTCCCAGAAAGGCAAACCTCCTGTTTATGCTTCGATCGTCGAAGACCTCAAGGCGTTTGTCACTCGCTATCCGGCCAGAGAGATCCAATTCCGACAGGCCATCTACGATGCTACCAATCCAGCCAACGGCGGAGCCGAAGAGATGAAAGCGGAAGGCATCAACACTTTGGAGGACTATTTCCGCTTCTGCCAAGATCTCCTCCACTGGGTTCCAACAGTCACATCTGGGAACAATGAGCTGCTGCGGAAGCTCCTGGTTTTCCACTGGGTGCTCAACCAGCCCAGTGTCATTGACCTCCAGACTCCCGTCAACCCTGCCGCCACTAATGACGATCCGACATGGCTCTCCTACTGGCAGGTGAGCTATGCGCGCGAAATCGGCCGTTGGCTGAGCACCAAGGAGTCTACGGGAGGGATCTATAGCTTCTATGAAAACGCCATGTTCAATCAAGAGGCGCACCTATGGCAAGACCCCCCGGCTGGAGGATGGGAGTCATTCAACCAGTTTTTCGCTCGCCATTGGAAAGATGACGACGTCGCCCGACCTCTATCGGAGGAGGATCGAGCAGAAAATGTGATTGTCAGTGCGGCCGACTCCTTTTTCAATGGGAACTGGGACGTCCAACAGGGATTCGTGACCATCAAGGGTTTTGTGTGGCCGATTTCGAAGCTCCTACAGAACGCAGCGGTAGACTTTGCCAGCGGTTCATTCATGAATGCATTCCTCACTCCGACTGACTACCACCGCCAGCATGCCCCTATCAGTGGGAAAGTCGTCGAAGCGCGAGTCATCCAGGAGCAGGTTTACCTCCAGTTAACCAAGATGAGTGAGGGGAATGGCAAGGTCGGTTTGGCGCTCGACCGTGGTCTTTTGGTGCCACAGTCCTTGCGCAAAAAGGGATTGGGCAAAGAGCCCCAAGAGCTGGATGGCCCCGATGAGCCCACCCACCAATGGTGCCAGACTCGCGGGCTGATTGTCATCGAGAACGAGATTTATGGCAAAGTGGCCGTGTTGCCGATTGGCCTGGCTCATATTTCATCTGTTGTCCTGCACGTTGAGGTGGGACAGGATATTGTGAAAGGGCAGGAGATCTCCAACTTTGCGTATGGCGGATCGGATATGGTCTTGGTGTTGCAGCATCCAGTGGAATACACGGTCAATAAAGGTGACAAGTGCAACGTTCGAACTCGCATTGCCACTTTTGGACCGCCGAATTGAGCTCTTTCCATGTGAGGTATATATCTCAGCACATCAATGCAATTTCATTTCTTTCCAATGAATGACTATTCAAATCTCTGTTTTGCTCGTGCAGGAGATAGGTGCACAGTGTGAAGATCCCAAAATACATAAAGTAGAATACTAGTAAAGAGAAGGAGAAATCATGAAGTAAGGATATAGTATATCATTATTATATTCCCCGCTCCTTTAAAAGACAACTACGCAATTTAACTTTGAAATGAAAAGGGTAAATGATCCTATTGACTGCAAGTCTACATCACTCCAGGTTTGCCCTGTAAAAGCACAATTCAATAGCATAATGTCTCTTAGACATATCAAGTGATAGAGACTGACTGATATTACCAGTAGAAATTATTTTACAATATCACTCACAATGATGCTCAAAAGGAGTAGAATACCTAAGGGAAAGGAAAGGGATATAGTAATTAATAGCTTAATTAATAGGGTTCTATAGCTAGTAGATAGGGGGGTGGTAATTAGCTACCTATTTAATAGGGTTAGTATAGCTTTTTAGTACTGAAAAAGAGGTGGGCCTGCCCACTAGAGTGGCTGCCCACCATATGAAAATTGTGAACCCCCATCAGCAGGGGCCGGGGATGTCCCATTAAGACTATATAATAGATAACTATAGGGTAAGTGATTAATTCTAAGTAATACCACCTATACATTTAACCATGCAGTATTCTCACTTGTAGTATGTAGGTTATTTGCAACCAAAAATCACCATTCCAAGCACCTCTGGCTCCCGGTGCCTTACACTTTTTTAACAGCTGTAACATAATTTCTGCAAGACCTATTGAGAGGCTACCGTACTGGGTCCATACCAGCATCTAATCAGACTGTTTAGGAGTCATAATTACCTTACAAAGAACTGTATTATGAAAACAGCATAATTTACAACTCACCAATCTTCCAACGGTGACATAACAATTTTTCTAATGAGCCCTCCCAAGCTTGACCATGATTTTCTGCTCATACTCCCTCTTCCACCGATCAAAAACAGCCGCCCGCTGGTCTTCAGATGCAAGCTGCAATTCTGCCAACCCTTGCGTGATGCGTGATTTTACGACACAACATCGGCGATTTTTCCCATACGATTTTGCAATGCTTTGATGGAGTCCGTTGAGGGGATATCCTAATAAACCCCATAATCCTGTGGTTCAGTTAATATTGACTGATTTGAGAATCCTAGCAGATGGCATGATGTACATACCAGCTTGGGGTTTAAGCAGTAACCCACCAACGCCCTTGCCAGCTCCTGACAGGAGACCTACAGCTCCGTCGCTTTTCCATCCAAGATGAGGTTGGGTTATAACACCAGTGATTCCGTCATACAAGCTATACATCAGTTCCTATAATATTTAGCCTAGGATGGTAATATTTGAAAGTGTAATTCTTGCTTACCTCACCGGCACCAACAAATCCCGATTGCAGCCCGGTGGCTATTGGTGTCTCACGCACGGTTTGGTCATGGTAAAATCGAGGCGCATAATGAAAGGTGTGACAGAGCAGGAATGTAACACTCATCGGTAGCTCCAATATCCAATCAAAGACCTGCCGTCCAGTGTAACTAGTATTGACGAGTACATTCTTAAAGGATGCCGATCCTCGATCCATCGAAGGCATATCCAGTGAGCTTTGACTTGATGTAGAAAAGAGCGAGGTGCTAGATCTGGATATTACGGCACCCGAGTTTGGTTTTTCGTTTTGTTGACCATCACTTTGGGATCCGGAACACAGGGAAGAGCGACCAGACAACTGGTTATCGCAATAGGTTGTCAGACCATATCTCTCGGCAAATCGAGCCGAAGGAGACCGAGAAAAATTCTGCACTAGTTGAACTGGCAGCTCCACCAGTCCTGTCAAGAAATTGGTTAAAGAACCGGTGAATGTTTCGGCTACTGCGAGGCCAGGAACCCCGGGTTCCAGATTCGTATCGTAGGCTTTTGTTCGGTGTCTATCAAGGTGAGTAATCATTCTTAACCTGTCTATATAAAGAGATGCATACAGCTTAAAATCCTTTGGAGCAAGTTTCTTGGAGTGAACGAGACAACAAGCAGCAAAGGCACTAACATAGATCTTCGTATGCTTGATTCGCCACACAGCCGGGCGATCAGGACACAGTGCACATCGCATCCTATGCAAGTTAAGATGATGATGGAAACTCTCCATCGCCCTGAGTGCACCATTCTCAGACTGGATTTTCTCACTCAGAGCCTTTGCGTTCTTTCCAGTTTCGGGCTCAAGACAATAGCGGATGGCCTCTACTAGCCTATGCGTAGTCAATTGCTTAAAAGGAATGGGCTCAGGACCTGCCCCATTCATGGCAACCAACATACCCCAGAAAGGCTGATCACCAAAGAATGGTACGATGGCTGTGGGTCGCCCAAAAGCTAGCCCGGTTGCAGTCGTCCCAGCGCCACCATGATGAATAACCGCAGACACTCTGGGGAATAACCAGTTGTGCGGACAATTGTCGAGGAAGAATACATCAGCATGTTCGATTTGATCAGCCCCTAACCCTCCCCAGCCCTTGGAGACCAATGCGCGTTGGCCAGATGCTTTTACAGCGGCCAGAATAATCCCAGTCAGACCATCCGGATCGTCCACCACAATTGACCCAAACCCAATATAGATAGGCGGTGGTCCAGCTTCGAGGAATTCGAGGAGATCTTGGGGAGGCTCGTAGTTTTCGTTGACCGGGGGGAAGCAGAATCCAGCAACGTCGATATGACTCTGCCAATCATTGGGCTTTGGGAGAAGGGATGGTGACCTTTGCATGGCCGTATGTCAGTCATGGTCATCAATAAAAGTATAGTTTTCAAAGCCTACCACAAGTATGTAAAAGGGATCTTCAGCCGATGGATTAGGCTAGGGGCTCTCATGGAATCCAACTTTTGTAATCCCAGTTCACGACGACGGAATTCATTAACGAGGTCGCCTACCCCCTGCCACATCACCGTTTCTGCAATCATATACGAGACCAGATTTGCGACCGTAGATTTGTTACCGGTTGTATGAACGCTCGCCATAGGATGTGAAAAGAACTGAGTAGGCGACCACGGCATTCTTGAGGAGTTTCAGCAACAAATCTATATAGAACTGGGAGGAGACTAACGTGAACATCAGGTGGAGGGGAATCCCCATCTTCTCGGCACAATGAATGTGAGCAAAACTAGGCGGGTTAGCAATGATGGCATCCGCAATAAACGGCGGTGCTGATTCCCATTCTGCTGGAGTCGAGTTGATGCCTTCGCCAGGTTCAAAACACGATCGCCAACAACCGCCCAGCATCTTTCGGATGTCTTTCCTACGCTGGATGATTTCCCCTTGGATAATAGTTTCCATCTTGGGGAGCAACTTGGGGTTTTTCACCATGAAGGACATTAATCCAGCTGGATCGCCTCCAATATTGAAAAACTCCAAACCACTCTCGCGAACGGAATCGCGGAAGACCAAATGTGTAGCTAACCGAACCCGGTGGCCGTGTCTCTTTAACTCCTGACCAAGCACGATGAACGGTTGGACATCTCCACGAGATCCCACAACATGAATCACCACGTTCAGTTGCAGGGGAAACCGCGTATCGCTATCTTCGGGCATCCATGACCTCTGACGAGCATCATTCTGGCGCCGTAAGGCATCCAACAAACTGCCAATCCGTGGACAGTGCTCTTGCAAGTCAACAACTAACCGGCCGTCATCTGTACAAAAATAAATTGGAGTTGGCTTAATAACCCATGCAAAGAAGTTCCAGCGTTACCAGTGACTCCTGTCTCTGCAAAAAGACCGCCTGTAATGACTTTGGCCTCTTTTGTCTGATCTGCCTGGCTGGGATCAACCACGGAGGGAATTCTGTGGACTATCGTTTCGGCCATTTTGCATTTGGTGTCACACCCAAGAGTATGTGATGCCTGGCTTATTTTATTCTAGATAACAGTTTTGTAATAAATAATAAACCGTTCATGATGGTATTTCTAAGCAAAATATGATGATATCATTACTAGGTCTAGCCCACTTCGGGACCTAGAATGAGACCCTGGAACAGAACCAGATATACTTTCTACTAATCCTGCCGGGCTGAACTTATAATGTATATAAAATAATTTATAATCAAGATTAGTTCTCCCTAATACTAATTAATTTTTGCCTTTCCTATTGACTCAACCTACGGAAGAAGCTGAAGTGTCAGCGTTGTGTGTTGATAAATGGTAAAGGATTAGTTGACAGCATAATTATGAAGGATATACTTTCCACAGCACAACTGGGTAACGTTAAGCCTCCTTGTCTAACAACAATAAATAAATTGATATTGTTATTGTAGGGTATTATATTTATACACTTTAGGGTCCTCCTTAAATAGAAGAGTCACTTCTGCAATCACGCGCAACAAAGTGTGTTTGGAGTCTTATGGTTCCGGCGGCTGATTTGTCGGCGGGTCTCTGGGGCAGGTACACCCTCTGTACCACGAATCGTTCGGCCGGACTACTCACATCACCGTTCCTTCAGCAGACGGACAAGAAGCTCTCATCAGAAAGGCATATCAGAAAGCTCACATCGATATACTGAGATAGACTGGCTATATCAAATGCCACGGCACAGTAATCAGGGTAGGAGATGTCTTGGGGACGACCGCCATCACCAATACTTTTAGAAAGCAGGCCTCTGGCCCTTGATTATTGTATCAATACAGATGGGTACAGTTAGAAGTATTATTATAGTATAAATACGCCACAGGTAGTTTACACGAAAGCCATATTGGACTAGGATATCATGTGATTAGGGTTCGAAAGAGTATCTCTTTGTTTCCGGATATGGAAGGCAATAACGGTTGGCACTATACAAGGAGATACCAAAGTCTCTCATCCTAAACTATTTCAATTATTTGCCCTATCTATTAATTTTTTTTTTATTTAAAAAAAAAAAGTGTCATTTATACTATATCTAGTGGTTGAACATCACCGTCATATCGCCTACTCTATAAAACTGCCAAATAAAATGAAATGAACAAGGCAACGAGCTGTTTCCGTGGATTGAGATTCTAGTGGCCCTCAGCGCAAGGGAAGAACCAAAAGCAGCTTGGATACGCAATCAGTTCAATTCTATCCGGATTTGAACGCGTTTATGAAAGGATCTAGATAGAAATGTCATAAATCTTGGAGACTGCTAGCAGTTGGTGAGATTACTAAAGTTATAGTAACGACGTCATTAAAAGATTACTCCAAAGGTTTAAAGTATTAAAACGGCACTATCGGCAACTTGGAAATTTTCAAGGGGTGAAGTAGGCGGATAAGATATTTGAGACAAGCAATCCACACTGAAACTTTTGAAAAGAGTAGTTGAAATTCTCCCCTAGTTTGACTAGGAAGAAAGGAAAGTTTATCGCCAGCAGTGAGTATGACACATAACGTGGTTTGACTTAGGTCGTACCGCTTAGTGGGTCAGCGGCTCCTTAAGTGTCATAACAGATCCCTTGAATGGCCGCTTTCGTAGTAGTTATACATCTGCCGGTTCTGTATGGGTACTTTTGATCATGTACCGCCTGTCAATAAATAAATTCCCTGACACCAGCTTTATTCCAACTACATGATTTTCTTTTCCTGACAAAAGAAATTATCCAGTCATGCACATCCGCTCTCCTTACCGTGATCCAGAAATACGCAAGTATATCTGCTGTGCTTGGACAATGTTTCTTCAAGCTAATTTGCCAACAGTCCAGTTTCTCTCCCGAAATACAAAAATTCGGTGTCTCCTTGATCTATACTCTTTTTCTCTGGATGGATCAAAAATGTCTGAGATGGAGGAGTGGTCCACAAATAAGATTCAAATCGCTGAATTGTGCCGTAAATGTCAGGAGAAGGTCGAGCGAACGCTGTCCAAACAGGACCTTAACGTTCACGCCTTAGTTGGGCATTCCAATTTACTTTACAGTCTCTTAACTGAGATTGTCTCTGGGGAAGACAAAGAACGGTGTTCCTCACTAGCCACAGAAGATCTTCGAGATAATAGATGAATAGAATATGGCAAGGGAAAATCCGTGGAAGTTTGTGATTCAAGGGCTGATTGTGAAAACAGGGCAGATTTCGCAATTACTTCGGACAAGGCTTGCAACAATCCACCATATCGTCGTTACATTATTTAGGACACCTATGAAAATGGGGGTGCCGAGATTGTTTCATCGGATGTTAGTTGAAAGCGGAGAGTTTGGCCTTTCCCTGAGTAGTTACCCACGCCTCTTATACCGTTCCCAGGCTTTCGTTGATCACCCAAGCGTTTGAGAATGATTTCTCTCTTTCCTTTTCTTCTTGTGTCCACCTTCCCTCAATTAATTTGTGCCGTTGAGCCAGAGCAAGAAAAAAGAATTTTACTTATCGGTACTCGACAGTTACTATACTCTAAAACTTTTTAGTAAATCATTTTATTGTTGCGAGCTCCATGAAATTTCTAGAAACCACACATGATCAAAGTATCTAGCATAATCGCTAAGGATTTTTATTGTTTCCTCATCCAGGCTAACGCTACTCATATTCTGGCTGCGAGTTCGTCCCAAATCTCCAATCCCCCGACACTTCATACCCTATTCATCAACAATGTCCTTACGGTCAGGCCTTTCTGAGAACAGTACGTTTTGAATTCCAATGAGTTGGAGATCACCAAAGAGCACGAAGGTCAGAAACATGCTCCTCTTTCGGCCGTATAACATTAAATTTGAGAAAGTCGCTCTAGGTATAGGTCACGTAAGTAAAGCCGTACCAGAAAGAGAGCCGTCCATTACAACCGATAGGCCGGTTGTTGAGACAAGGCGAATAAACTTGGTGGATTCAGATCTTCTCTACTTTTGGATCGATGATACCTTTAAGTCAGGTGAAATCAGACCGAATACAGAGTTATTGAAGTATATGTATGATTGAGCTTGATCTCTGTATCTTTATCTAAATGGTATGTCTAAACAAGCCACATAGCTCAAATGATAAGGATTACGCAAGTAATATTATGTATACTACTCTGTTGGACTGATGGAATTTATGGCGTTAATTCTGAATTTGGAGGCTCGCTCTTTAGGAACCTTGGAATGTGGGGTGTAATGTCATGTCTATGAGAGTTATGGGTCACCAGCTTTCTTGGTCGTTGATTGGCGGCAACTTTAACCGTTGTCTCAATTGGACCGGAAACATTAAGCCCTTGCCTCTCCATTTTCCTCTCCTGATGTTAACATCCCATCGAAACGACATTTTACGACATTAGTACACCGTTTCGAGACACATATCCAGCTTAAACATAACTTGAGCCATGGAACTTCTTCGCGGAACCTTCTGTATCCTTATTTTTGAATTTTAATGTCGAATGAAGCTAGCCACAAATCCTATGCTAATTAACTTAACAAAGTGGCTTGGTTGAGAAAAAAAAAATTTTTCAAAGAAAAGGCTGCAAGCAGGGCTTTGGAAGCCTCAAGGCTTCCCCCTGATTTGACATCGAGGGGCCTTGTTATACATTTCAAAATCCTCATGTGTTGAAATCTTCGTGGTACCCAACCCATTCTACTACCTCTAAATTCAAATTCTAGCACATTAATATGGTTCTAATTGTTAATTCTCACTATCAATCGGTCCATAATGCAGCTACCTGTCCATGATGACCTCGCGATCTATGATAACCCACAGTCCAATGTTGATTATTTGTCACATGAATGGAAATACGAAGAACTCTGGCCAACAAGACGGCATATTAGAAAAGCCAATTTAGATTGGGCTTACTATTGCCGATTGGAGAATGCGCTCTGCAGAGCGTGGATGAAAGGGAGGGATTCCCGACAAGCCTTTCCAGCCACTGGTATTGAATGGTATAATACTGTTCCCTCTCTACCCATACCTAGCAATACATCTCACTTAATAATGAAATACAGGGACAAAGATAGTGATATCACATGGTTATACGGGCCTGTTAAGATTTCAGATCAACCGTTCGGAGAATCCACAATACTGTCAGCCTTTCAGCCACATAGAAGGCCACAAAGATCTGTTCTAAAGAGAAAGCCCGATCTATGGCAAGAGCATCGCACCGCTCAAGTTACCAACGCATGTAGCACGAATGAAAAGTACTATTCTACAGCTACAAATTCAGAATCTTGGGTATATTTATGACTTTATACTTTCAGTAACAGGTTTCTGACTCAAGTCCTACTTAGGGTGTGATGAAAAATCGTTCCTTCGTGCATTTCAACGAAATAGCCCCACAGAGTCAGTGTCTTCCTCCTTCTAATGAATACGCAAATACATTTCTCGTCCCTAGGGACCCCTTATATGGCATTCAGAGATATCCTGCTAGCAATTCAAGGATAGATAGTACCATTTCACTACCACCTACGACCCTGAAATACTCTGCGCCCTATCAAGACAATGTGTTTTCGGATTATAATGGCCAGAGTGTACCATATGAGAAGCATGATGATAATGAGACTTTTAATCGCTATGACCTTGATGAGCCGCTCGGCCCGTACTTTGAGCCTTCGCAAAGTTCCAACTACCCAGATCCATTTAACTACTCATCAGAAATAGATTTATCAAGGTAGACACCCCCTGTTGTACTTAACTTAAACTTCCTTTTCTGAATTTGAAACCGTACTAACCTCGAGAATATTGATAGTTAATTAGGTATTACCTGTGTTGGGGGCTAAGCTTTGCTTTACAAGTTGTGTTGGGATACCTTGTGGGATAATTTGACCCAACGCGTCTTTTGGCAAACCAGTGATCTCCCTCTACCTCTACATTTATCCTTAATAGAATATTTACTTTATTTTAGACATGCTAATAGTATCCATGTTCATAAGCAAGAAAGAAATGATAGTTGTGCTGTTATTCACCGACTTTCAGTAAATTAGAGAGAAATCTCCGTCTCCACTCGCTACCGCCGCCCGTTATATATAGAATAACTTCGATTCTAATTCTCTTTACATAATATTTGACAGTATGAAGGTACCTCTGGAGGGGACAGTCCGGAGTGCATGGGAATCCGGGGGGTGGTGTGTATATATATCTGTAGCGTGTCACACGAGTCGAGTTCGAGTAGAGATTTAGGACTCGACTCATGAGTAGAGTTAGGGTTTAGGACTTGAACTCATGCCAAGAAGAGTAAGAGTGGAGTAAGAGTCAGTATTTTTACTTTATTTTACTGTATTTCTAAGCCTCTCCCATATAAAATAGCTGTATTTTTGGTATTATGAGTAGAGTTTTAAAATATTTAGAGCTTGAACTTATAGTACGAGTCCTAAATCTCAACTCGTTACTCATGAGTAAACTCGACTCGTGTGACACACTATATATCTCTACAGATTGTGTTATAAGGACTACCAAAATACTATTAACGTAGGGAACATTTGATATCATCAACTAGACAGTATCCTGCCTATAGTCAACATTTATTTGGGGTTATATTTATGATTTATATACTGAAGTGCATTTTTATTAATTTCAGCCACTCATGAATACTAATGAAGGCTGCATTATATAAAATAGTATCTAGCCATCTTTCTAACTGGATTATATGGTGGATAAATCTCTAAGAATAGATGGCTTGCATCCCAAATTTGATGCCTAAGATCTCCTTAAGTGGAACAGGACCCTAACCATAACAGAATTAAATACCAATACAGACCCCATAAATATAGAGCCTCCCATGTTTCGAAAGCTCTCTGGTTCTAGGAGCAATGTTGGGAAAATACCTGTCTGGGTAGACATTTTGAAAAATCAACATAATGGGTATTATGAGCACCTTGGGCTTGCTGAATGATGGCATGAACTGTGTACTTTTCAAACCTTAAGGTCCCCGTTTCGATACAAGCGATTAAATTTATTTAAATTTATGAACCCCAATACGTTTTCCAGAACACGACTAAGAAGTTGAACATTTGAGTCAGAGTGATCAGATTGAACCAAAGATGTAAGAGACTCGAACTGCTGAAGTTGCTAATATGTAGTCAAAACTGGCCATGGGGTAGAGCTCATATGCCAGTGGGGATGCTTGGATGGTCTCTTCGAAATTTTGCTAATTCATCTTTGAGTATCTAAGAAGGTGCCAAGAAATGATTTGATGGCTTTCTCATGCTCATAACGCGCCGCAGTCGCTGCTTCGTCATAATCCTTCAAGGTCGAATAAGGCATGGGCATGAAAAATGGATCTTCGATAACTTGTCTTGTCTTTTCTTACTGCAAGCTGGAACTCTCGTGGTGGGCTCTATAGACGGGCCGGGGTGTTGAGTTGTTTAAGCGTATTGCTGAGCCAAAAATGGCACTCTGACTTTCCCTGTAGACACCAAATAAACGTTCATTATAAATGCATTTGTGATGTTTCCATTGTATTTTTCTTTATTAGCGAGAAGATTTTGCTGATAATTGTCGTCTCCCTACATGCGGGGATGTCAATCAGTGCAATGAATGTGAAATTTACAGGAGAACATCAGACGTCCAATCGCCATATACATATTCGGAAAATAATAGTCCAAATTCTGATTACCTTGCCCCCAATAAGCCATATGTGTGGTATGACTTTCGCCAAAGGTTTAAGCGATACCCTCACTGAGAACCTGGCCTTCTGTAACCATCTAGATGGTGGCCTGAAAATATTGTCAATTACTGACAGCAAAGAATCTAAAGCTGAGAACTGTAGAGCTTTAATTAAATGGAAAACCGGGAAATAAAATCCCATATAGATAGCTCGAATTTGGGAAGAAACAGTTAACTGTGGAATGTTTTATTGGTTTGCACAGAAGCTTCGATTCTAGACTAACCATAAAGTTACTAGTGTCACGGACCCAGAAGAAGAAATCTGAACGGCTTTAGGTGGGTGGGGTTAAATCATCACAAACCTCACTAAACAACAATGAACATATTCGCCCCTTTTCCATTGCTCCCACCTGAGATCCGGCATTATATCTGGCATATCGCCCTAACATCCGACTGGTTGTCCAGTAGGCTGGAACGGATCAGCAAAAAGATCAAACTTGTCGGTACCCCCGACCGCAAATCAATCAGCCAAGCCAACCATGAAGCCTACCAGATCATGCACCGAACACATACAGTCATCGACGGTCTCGGATGGTTTGACTTTAGCCGGCACCTCTTGTTTGTGCGAGACACCCAAGCAGATCGCAGCCTCCTACTGCAAGCCGCGGAGCAGTATGACTTGCTCATGCATATCCGACATATTGTCCTAAATGCCAGCAATCAGCCTATGTTGCTTGACACGGTGGCCTTTCTGATAAAGCATTGCCCTAAACTGCAGAGTTTAGTCCTTGTTGGGCCGTGGTTCGTACCCTCTGATACAGACCAGTACGATCCTGATACAGACTGGATATCGCCATATGAGGACTGGTCATGGGTATTTATTAAGGCACCAACAGAAATAAATCTTCGACCACTCTTCGAAGACCTTGAGCATGGTGGCTCTGAAAATTCTGCAAGTATTGCACGGTATCGATCCAGGCTTGATAAGGCCATTCAACGGCTGCCTACCCCCCTGCCAAGTCATTTGCGGATGATCGATAATCCCCACTGGCGCACACGACACACTTTAGATCGAGTCCAGTATTGGATTGAAAGGCCATCTTCACCACCAAGACTATATCTAAGGACTGTTGAGGACATTTGCTATCCAACCGCACAAAATCACGATAGTGTGAGAGCGTTATAAGCCATCAGTGCACCCTTTCTTTCATTTATAGAGATACTTATATGAAAGCTCTGGCGGGCTGTACCATATGTTCAGTACTTTGGCATACCCCCTCAGGAAAGCCGGGCGATCGCATTCCCTGAAAATAAAAGGCATTCGTGCCGTGGATTGCTGGAGCTAAACCGACCCTCAATTTCATAGATCACCAAGTCATCAGACTTTATTTTTATATTTAATCATGTCAGTAGCTTAGCTATTAGTATGAATATTTTGATTAATTTTCTTTATCCTATGATTCATCTTATCTCAAATCAGATGAGTTATGCTCCGCTTATGCGGCTTTCCCGTCGCGTCGAAGCCATTAGGATGACCTGATATTGCTCGCCTTGTGCATCTTGGCTTTGCCGAAAAATATACCTTTAATATAGTAGAAATGTAGCTCCCCCCTTCCTTGAGCTCTACTAACTCTAATACCATTAATTTAAAGTAGACATGTTCCTGTCAATACTAGACACTATGCTGTATTTTTCGAGACGTCAGAGCTGGCTCACGATTTCCGCGAGCCCACTGTCCATACCCCACCCACATCGATTCATAATACCACAATCATGCCTCACTATCATCTCTGGTATCTCACAGCTAAAAAAAGGCAACTACGCTGGTACACTCAGAGCGTCAATCACCATCCATCTCACGCACATGAAATGCACTGCCACTCATACATTACTGCTAGTGGCACCTCTTGCTGCGGTGCTGATGTGCTTTGTGCTCATCATGGAGCTAAGCTTTTATGGGTGATGGCAATACCTTAACTACTACAGTTAGAAGGATGCGCGGTTAAGAAGTTCCAAAATTCAGCCCCCGCCACTAGTGTGGCTTACAGCACCTTTAATTATAGACCCTCTCTCTTACACAGCCTCATCGTCCGCTTATCCCGTTTTTGCACCTATTTATGGAAGGCTTTCAAGGCTGTGGCTAAGCTCAGCCAAAGTGATGGATTGATTGTCAAACTGATGGACTATAAACTTCCCCTTGGGTCTGCCCTTTTAATGATTTCTGTGCAGTAATTTTTCAATTAAAAATATTTGCAGGTTTGGATTAAACCTATCATATTCTATCAACATGGCTATCCACTATCTCGATCCTGTCGCTGAGCCTATTGGAATATTCGGCCAGTTTGTCTCAAGGGAGCAGCAGACCTTAGCTTTGAAAGAAAAGATATTCTCCCTCTCTGGGGATAGCTTTGATGTTAAATTGGCCAATGGACAAGTGTTTTTAAAAGTGACGGGATCAGTCATGTCACTTTCTGATCGGAAATCGGTGGAGGATGCTTACGGTAATCACTTGTTTGATATTGGCAAGGAGCATTTCCATCTCCACACGACCTACGCGATCAAAGACCCGAATGGCAACAAGATTGCTGAAGTGAAGAGTGGCTTCGCCTGTAAGCACTTTGGTTCCTGCTCCAAAATATAAAATTACTAATTGCAGTAGTGCTCGGATCCAAAGCCACGGCCACTTTCACTGGTCTCAACGGCAAGGAAGTCACTTTGCTTATGAAAGGGAATTGGAGTGATCGTACTGCCGATATTGTTGATCAAAACAGCGGCCAAACTGTGGCTCGCCTCGGCCGAAAGCTGTTTGACGGCCGAGAGATTCTGTTTGGCCAGGAGACCTATGCCGCTGTGGTTGCACCCGGTGTGGACGGAGCATTGATCGCCGCCTTGTGTATATGTTTTGATGAGAAGAACAGAGATGAGTGATATCAGAGGGATGCATTGAACATATAATTGGGAGGAGGAGCGACTTGGTCGATCAACTGACGTATAAACTGGGCTTGGGTAAATAAAGGCTTCCAGGATCAAAAGAAATTTAAATACTCATTGATTAGCCTGCTGCATGCACGCCAAACAGCACATTGGAGTTACACTATACGGAGTTTCTTATTACCGGATGAATTATGTATATTGTACACCTCGCTAGACAACCTGTACCCTAGTTTTCTTTGAATCTCTATATCATGTGATTTAGGCGAACAATCTGTGATAGTTATGGGAATAATCAAACTAATCTACCAGCTGCGCTTCTGCCATCTGCAACACCTGTCATAAAAACAGCTTTGAGCAACGACAATATTATAATAAATGAATCAGAGCCAGTGAGTAATTAGGCCATTACTACTTTTTCTGATAGGAGCCTTTATCAATCACCAGAAGCCCCATGGTTATGATAACTAGAGGTGCTGTTGTGTTGTCCACAACGCCATCTACAAGCCTATCCATTACCATGATTTCTTCCACGAGAGCCACCGGCTGCGGAAATCATAGGCTAGTGGCGATGGTAGAAATAGCAAAGCCTATCTGAAGGACATGGCCCTGAGGGTGGTAGAATATATCAAATCTCAAGCATCGATTAGAATGAATCTATTAGATGAGCAAGTCCAAAGTCCTTGACAGCTACTCGCTTTTAAGAGATTTTAATGCCCAACTTTCCTGTATTAACAAAAAGGTCATTCTCACTGTTAAAAACTGTTTTATTAGGATTAGTCGATTGATGGATTGTCTTTGCAACTTTGGACACTACTACACTTTCAGATTGGACATTTTGGTCGTACTCCATTCGACTATATAATAAGAAATATTCATTTTGGCCAGGCAAGGCACCATTAAAGCATCTATTCCTTGCATCGATAAATCATTGGTAGAACCATTTCCAGGTTGAGAGTCGTGTAGGTCTCGGATTTTTCGCCATTGTTCACAGCGTGGGTTATTCCATCTGCCAACTACTTTTATTGAAGACACCCATAGTCCGTTTCTGTCTCCCAGCAAAGATCTATTGAGAAATACCAGGTACTGGACCTATTGATACAACAACTTCTTCACCCAGGGCATCAACACCGCGAAGATCACTAAGCAGCAGTTTGAGTTTTTGCGTGACCGAACCGGCTCGATCGCTTATGAGGACATATTCATTGATCCACCGTTCCGCGAAGGGCCTACAGATCGAATATCTCGATCGGCAAATGGTTCTATAGTAGTTTCAACATGACGATTCCAGATTGCCCAATCATGACAATCAGGGGTCGCATGATGATTGGGCCTAACCCTAAAAATTGATAACTACGTCCACACCTGAGACTGAATTTCCCAGTCGGGGAGATAAGATTGAATTTGCAATTCCAATCACCACCAGGGATTACTGTTGGTTATATCAGAAGTGGAGTAATTACCCGGTGTAGGAATACAAAGCGACCTCTATCCATGTATCCCACCTCTTCGTTCAACGCCTCTATCTGTCCTGAGAAATGGGCTTTGCTAGTGGCAGGTTGAGACATGCGCATATCTGAATCACTTATCTCGCTGTGACTGTCTTACTCTGTTGCCTGGACTATCTTGGCATATGTCTACAGTCAACAAATTTGATCCTGATACTGTTGAGCTAACCATCAGATCGAAATGACTACGTTGTCTTTGATTCGAGGAATTACATTTTGGACACCATTAAAAGGTAAATAGTTTGCCATATTGCTGGCCCGGAACAGGCCATTGCATGATCTGAGTGGCAATTTCATCATTCTAGGCTGTATTGAACACCAGGAAATACAACATTAAAGCTACTGTCAGATTTTAGCGCATAGTGACTCATAATTAGTATATTCACTGAAACAACCATTCAGCAAAAAGGGTTGCCTGAAGACTAAGCTGGATATATATGTATGGTAGTCTTGTAGCATGCCATAATGTAAAACCAAGCAACCTACTTATTTATATTGCATTACAAATCCCAACATCAAAATGTCTCTATCAATTGTGCCAATGACCAAATCCGACATTCCGCGGTGCATAGAGATTGAGAACCTCGCGTATGCAGATAACCCGCTCAACCGTGTGTTATTCCCCTCGTCAGATTCTGCCGGTTTTCGATCAATTCGAGAAAATGAGATGGAAAAGGCTTTTGATGAAGAGAGCATCTCTCAATTTTTCAAGGTCGTTGATAGTGAGCTCTCTGGCGATGATGCCACAATAGCCTGGGCGAAGTGGCAGATATGCCCCGAGGGCTTCCCGGAGCGTCCTCCGCGACAGATGGACGTACCAGGCATGGATATCGACGTTGCCAAGTTGATACTTGGAGGACAAGATAGTTTGATCAACCGGGTGATTACTGGAAAGCCGTGTATCTGTAAGTAGAGTGTTTGTATTGATGGATCTGTGTTCATTGTTTTAGATCTGTCCAATCTTCAAACAGAGCCTAAGCATCAGCGACGAGGAGCTGCCGCAATGCTCGTTCGATTGCTCTTGGAAGCGGGAAAAGATGCCGACCTTCCTGTGTTTTTGGTGTCAAGCCGGGCAGGGTATATCGTCTACCAAAAGAATGGATTTGTGGATTTTGAAGTTGTTGAGACAGACCTGCGTCGTTTCGGTCAGACTGAGCCACATGTTATGACCGTGATGCGCTGGGAGGCTCCTGTTGATTCTTTGGGATGAGTCGGTATGGAGGCATCCACTTGGCTATTATCTTAAGCCACGTTCTGTTTCCTTTTAAGTTGGTGTCAATAGAATATTTTCTGGCCATAGGCATTTCATTACTCATATTCGCATGTTTCTATCAATCTTGTAATACACAGTTTGGATTCCAATCACTCTATAGGCGTCGCACTCGGCTCCGGTACATCTTCGACAGCGTGCTTTACTCGAGCATCGATTCCAGACGAAGGACCCACGAAGTTGCCATCGTCTTCTGGCGTTTGAGGTCTCGAGGAAGCAACCGATGAGGCACTGGAGTCACCATCCAGATCCATTCCAGCTGGAGTCTGATATTGACAAAAGATATCGGGTCCTTCTTGAACAATGTTAGCATCTGACCTCATCTGACAAGCAATCTTCGCCAAACATACCTTCTAATAATGTTACAACTGCCATTCTGGATCTCGGGACCCCTTTCTGGTCCAGGGTATCATGAAGATATCCTTGGTCAGGGTGATTGATGATCAACTGCAGGAGATGTCGATTTCTCGGGTCAACCTTGAGGAGCCACTCGAGTTCTTCGAAAAACTCGAGAGGCAGAGACTGACGGGAGAGGTGGTCCTGGTGTAGATACATGCGGATCCCTCCGTTCTGCTGTATGGCGTGTGCATGGCCGGGCATTGCGTTACTTTTGACAGTTGAGTGTTGGGTTTGAATAATCCATCGAATGGTGATTTCGTCAGATCGGTAAATATCTGTCCTCAGCAGCAATTCGATTTTATCAGTCACTGATTCGGTCTCGGGGACCAACCTGTATCTGTTAGTGTTTTTCGTTCCTAATGGAATACGATTTGGATGTTCACATACCGAGCAATGAGCCCAATCTTCTCGCGGATACGGTCGCTGAAATCCTGCTCCAGGGCGCCTTCATCACAATGGTCGATCTCATATCCCAATCTGGCTGACACAACTCGGTTATCGAGCCTCCACAAGCTTGTCAAGGTAGGAAGATTCGAGATCGCGTCAACGGGAAGTGCAAGCAACGGAACCTGCCGGTCGAAAGCACGTCTGTAGTATTCGCGGTCCGCGATTAACCAGTCGGACTGGTCATCCATACTCCTCATGGAGCAAGTTCCGTTCACATCAACCACGGGGAAGATCTTTCGGTGTTGGAATTGGTGATAAGGCAAAGAGATGTTGGACTGCTGAAGCAATGTATCCACATCCCGCAGCAAGGCAAACACGTGAGGATTTTCGCTGCCAGGCACCAGGCCGTCAATCTCACGAAGAAGTGTTTCAGGTGTAGCATCTTGGATTAGGAGGATGTCCTTGAACAGTGGAGCCTGGCTGGGATATATTTTCTCGAGCCGGGGCGTTTGGAAGAGGCTATCTGGACCTTCCCAGACACAGCCGGAGAGTGAGACCCATCGACCTTGCGCCCCGTCGACCTGAATATAGATCAGGTCGTTCTGGATGAAGTCGTGCCTGAGGGGATATTAGCATGAATGCAAAGCTGGTCAAAACGAGACCTACCTAATCGAGTCACCCAGTCCATCAGACATCCGTGCGATATCACTGTAAATCGCGTCAAGTCGTACTTGAGAAGGATCGCCCCCAGAAACATGCTTCAGCAGCCGCGTACAGAAACCGATATCTCTCTTGACTGAGACACCCAGTAGCTCGAGAAAAGACCAATCATCGTCCAAGGGGATCTGGAGGAATGGTGATGTTCCATGACCAAGAAAGTCTGCGTATGGAAGATACGTATCACCAAGAGGGAGCATTCCGCCTCCATGGCAAGGCACCTTGACCGATTGCAAGGCTGTCCGAATATTCTCATTCTTCAAGTATGAGTCATCTTGAACATGGTGGATCTTCAAGAGCCGCAACCAGTCCACCGGGCGAGCATTGTGGACAAGAAATGCAAAGTCGATGGAGAGAGAGACAGTCCCCTCTGCAGATTCTGCCTGCAATCTTGGGATTTCCGACAAACCAAAGTTGGTAGACAGCCATGTCTTCCACCCAACTTCGTCCGTAACACCAGCGGAAAAGTAGGCTTCCTTCAGAAAGAAAGAGCCGTTGCGCTGCTTCAGCAATTCACTTGCCGAGTACGGCGATTTGGAAGGCAGATAAACAGATGATGCAGGACGAGGTCGACTGTCTTGGTCCGTGGCGACATGAGGATCAGCCGCGTCTGTGTTGCTCCATCCAGTGACGAAAAGGAATACAGCTGCTTTAATGAGCTGCTCCTCGGAAAGAGTCATTGCCTGTTCCGGCATGACGAGTTTCTCAGCGACAATTTGCTGAATCGCTGTTGCATCAAACGGTCTGACGTGGAGAAGTTGCATGAGATGCATTCTGTCTTGGTCAAGAGTAACTGCAGAGTCCACTTCCCAGGCGTCGAATCCTTCTGGTATAGAATGACAAAGGGCTGATGGAAGGAACAGGTTTCCTTCAACGGCTGAGGCCCATCTCCCATTGTGGAGAGGGATGAGGGACAACTGCCGCAACCTGGGTATGCATACCTCACGATCGCTTTGTTGAACGATCGCTCGCGCAACACGGATATGCCACTGCGTCGCTTCCGGTTCATGATTTTGGTGGAACACATGTGCATCCGAAAGCTGATCCACAAAGTCCCCGACGCGCAGAAGACGGACACCAAGGTTCTCCAGGAGTGGCCAGTCACTAGGCGAGTATTCCCGTGACAGGTACATCGATGCGGTGGCATCGCAGAGGGTGAGTGGCGCTCCATTGTCTCCTCTGAAATGAGAGGGGACGTAGAAGAGGTTGCTAGGTATGGCCAAATCGCCCGTTTCTGACCGGAGTATGGGCTTCGCGCGGAGACGCTGCATGATGCTGTCCTCGAGTTGCTTGAAGAACTCTTGCTGGTGAGGACCGAATGAGAGGTACTTCAGCCATGTCAGACGATATTGATCATGAGCCAAGAAGTAATCGACTGCATGCTCAAAGACACTGAGGATGTTGCAAAAGAGGGTGTCCTTGGAATCGGACCAGAGGTCGACAAGATTGGGAATGATCGAGAAGTTTGCTTGGATGCAAAACTGATGGTATGTTAGCTGAAGCAATGCAGATATAGGAGCTGTGTACGAACCTTGATGCCACAGTCTTGGATTGGGAATAATGTGTACACCTTTTGCGTGTCGACAGAGGGCTGGTCATCACTGTCAATGGGAAAGGCTAGCTGGGTCTCTGGACCTTCAGTCGACTCCCTCGTATCTTGGAAGACGAGAAATCTCTCCGAAAAGCCGTCGGACTTGAGAGTCGTGGTATAGTGTCCGTCCGTTGGGGAATGGTCATCCTGTCGTTGCAGGTCGCGTTCCTCGACAGTGCCGTCATCTTGAGTGATGCTGATTCTAAGCAGCCTAATATTCCGCAGAAGCATCAGGATCTTGGGATCGATGGCTTGCAGCTGTTCAACCATCTCTCGCTCTGAGTCCTTGTCGGATAACGAAAGGTACATCGAAGTACCCCGGTGGGATGAGGGTTCTGGGAAAGAATCCCATTGTGGAATCAGCTGTCGGTTGAGCTTGAACGAGTATTTCCTGGACCGGATCCAGGCCTGGTCGGCGATGTTGAAGACGGATCGGAGTCCGCTGTGCTGGTGGCAGAGTGCGTCGATATCCTGGGACGAGAGTCCGCGGCCGTTCCAGTCGATCCGAAGGTGGCCTTTCTTGTATGTGAAGGTAAGGGTTGACTTGACGGAGTCGTATTCTGTGTCGTCGGCGTTTTGGATGAGATGGTGGAGGATGTGGGTGGGTGTGTGGCTAGAAAGACTTGATCGGTTAATACCTTCATACTGTACTGACTGCGGGAAACACTCACTTGTCCTGACTTTCTTTCAAGTCATCATCGCGACGTTTTTTATCGCTTCGGATTCGCTCAATGTGCCTCCTCGCGTTGCGAGTCTCGCGGCATTCACCCAGTCTGCGAAACAAATCCATGTTGTGGTTGGGGTTGAACACCTGCCGGAATGCGTGATAAAGTCCGGCAAAAAGAGTATGCATGTCTTCAGGCAATATATATAAGGAACAGATGATCTGCCCCAGCCATCACGGCGGGCTTCTCCTTTTCATAGTCATTTTGGGACATGGCAGAGCTACAGTGAGGCTATGACTAGACCTAACAGCGAACAACACGCACCATCGCAGCCAAAAGTCGAGGCTGGATCCAGGCATTCCCCTCGGTGCCATACTTAAATCGGGCGATAACACGTCGAGAACCCCTGCTGGCGCCACGCAGCAATGTCAATTGCGCTGCAGGGCCTTCACAGTGGCTGCCTGCTGTCCCGCCTCATGATTTCTGAAACAGCGATAAGGCGTGTGGCTTGCCAGCGGTGAATCGCCAGGCACGAAATGCTGATGAGTTGTCCATGGTCACGTGAGATTCCCCTCCTGATGCCCAAAATAGAGCTGACGTCATGTATACAAGTGAGTCACCGAGGGGCAGTCTTTCGACCATCGACCATCTTCTTTCTTCTCTTTGTAGCTATCAAGTCCTTTGCGAGAAACGCCTAATCGGAACAGAGATAGCAAAGACTCGGCCAGAATGTGGCTCTGCTCCGTTCTATCGGACTTCGCCCACCCCGCATCTCCGTAAATCCGTAGGTCCGTAAGTCCGCAGATAGTCATAAAGATTTGAAATTGTTCAACCTCTCACGGGATGCTGCTTCCTGATAAAATAATCTTGGGCTGTATTCTTATGTTATGGCTACGGGAAGATCAACGTAGCTGTCGCCATCATGAGCACACCTCCACTCGACACGACGAACCTCTCCTTCCGCCACGTCATTGATGGGAAGCTGATAGGTAGCGAGCATTCTGACTGTCAAAGGGACCCAGAACAAATGATCGACTCTGGGAGGTTCCAGTCGCAGGTCCAAGGGAATTGGGCATCGCACCCAGCGCTGGTCGAATACATCGGTAGTCGAACGTCAAATTGTCCTTCGACGACTTGTTTCGGCATTGGAAGCGAAGAAGGGATTCATTTCCGAAACAGTCATCATAGCATTGAGCTTCTCGCATTCAACGGCAAGTCATTTTGATTTGAACCATCAAATGCATTGTTGGCTCATTCAAACAGCAAATCAGGAGCTCGCAGATGAGGTTATCCACGAGGATGCAGCCTTAGATTGTCAAAACCCACACTTCGCTGGAGATTGTGGGCGCGATCTCTCCATGGACCTTTCCATTGGTGCTTGCAGTAGCCAGGATTACTGCAGCGCTGGTGACAGGTAACGGCATCATCGTGAAGCCCCCGCCATTTACCCCTTACAGCATCTTAGAATTGCTGAGCTGGCTCGAAGAATTTCCCCCCCAGAGGTCTTTCAGGCACTCGGCGCCAACTGAAAGACTCTTCATTATACCAACTATAGTTCCGATTCTATCCTGAAGAGATGAAGACGAGGTTGTTCGCCGAGTGAAGCTCGAGGCGTGTGTTTGGGCCAGGAATGCTGCTGACGCTGAACGTCTTGGGCGCAGACTGGGGGTGGAATTCTCCGAATCAACAGTTGTGAGAAGCCAAACCCGATTGCATACTTCTCGGGGCATAAGAAAAGTGGAGTTGGTGGTGAATGGGGTCGACAGGCCCTGTTTTCGTTGTCAGCACCCAGGCGATACATATACACAACTAGAAACATAGATAATCGTACATTTATTTATTTTAATTTGCAGTTGTTCATTTTATTCCTCGCAACAGATCTATAATCTGATCATACAATGCGAAGACCTTGAGTTACCGAGGCTTTGGTACCTGTATACGCATTCGTATCAGGAAGTCTTATACAGATACTCTTCATGGTCAACACTTGTCTTCCACCTAATTCCTCGCTCGGGGATGTATATCTGCCGAGTCATCGCTCAACCTATATCGGATTGGGTAACTCCACAGGGCACGACAGTTGACAGGCCGTGTGACTAACCGATAATAATTGATTCAGGAATTGATTTGTGTTGATGCCTTGTTCATTGCGTTATAGCTTCGACTGAGTTTGACATCAAGAACTTTTCTGTCCTTGTTTATTCAAATTACTCGGCATGAGTAGCCCCAAACTCCAGCAAGCCGCAATTTTCCAGATACGGCCTCTATTTCTGTACGCGGTTCGTGCTCAATCATGGTAACTATAAGCAACGACCAATTCCCTCGTTAGAGGTCCCTCTTGCCGAACTCGGCCTCACTGATCTTTTGGTGAAACTATCAGTAACAGGAATATGTGGAACGAATTTTGCTATGGCCGCTGGAAAGATCACTCTATGGCGCTCTATCCTAGGCCACGAGGTAAAAGGCCGTGTTATTCAGCTAGGTACAGGTTTTGACGCTTATCAGTTCAAATCGAACAAAGAGTCGGTGTTTCGTGGGTCGCAGCAATTGTGGCCACTGCAAAATGTGCCTCCATGACGGTGGGGAAATATGCTGTGCAGGATGGCACATTTGCTTAATATACCATTATCCCATTCCAACACATGGTAGCACGTCCCGAAGGACTGCCAGATGAGCACTTGGCTTCTATTACGTGTGTTGTTGTGACAGCCTATACAGCGCTCAGTATCTGCAGTGCTACTCCAGGCCAGTGAGTTGCCATTCTGGGAGCTGGAGGAGTTAGGGCCTTAGGGGTTCAGTATACTCGTGCCATGGGGTATAGGGTTCTAGCTACCTATTGATCCAGAGAAACTCAAGAAAGAATATTGTGTCCGGTTACAACCAGAGGCATTTTTCGATATTTCTACAGTTGAAGATATTTCAGCGTTGGCATGGATATTATCAGGGGCAGTAGCGCTGTGGGAATCTTGGTTGTCACAGGAGCTGTTCAAGCCCATGAAACCTTTAATATGGGCTTGTCTGTGTTGGGGTCCCACCTCCTGATCAACGTGTTCGGCCCCATCCACTTCAGCTGATGGATAATGGCAGACGTGTCATTGCGTCCATGGTTAGATCAAAGAGCGATATTCTTGAAGCTGTTCAGTTTGTGCAACAGCAGGTAGTGCTGGCTAATGTGCACCTTTCAGTATCAAATGAGGCTTGTCAATGTCTCGTAATTCCTGCCTAGCTATTGACTGGACTCAGGTGACGAGGAAAGATGTCATCAAGGATGAAGTTGATGATCTTCTATCAAAGCACTTTCACCATCCAAGAAGTTACAGTTTTCAACGTTCCCTAAACATATAACAAGATCATGTGATTGTGATATAAATGCCAATTCATAATGTACTATGCTAATAGACCTTAGGATTCATATTCAGACTTATAGGTAACAATCCCTGATTGGATAGTGGGAATTTGTCAGACAAAGCGTGGACATTCATGTGGAAGGCAGTCATTATTCCACTGTAGTACATGTACCACCTATCAATGGCATTGATAATGCTGGTGTCACTGCACAATACCGTCAAAGCCACCATCAATGGCCATGTGGTGGGAAATATATGCAAGTCTACACGAGTAGAAGTGCTCTCGAGATAACACTGCAGCTGTGCAACACACCGCGCAAGCCACAGAGGCAAGCAAGGGGCTAAGCAACATGGTCCATGAATCTACATCCTGAACTGCATAGATGACATACAGGTATAATACAGCTTCTCGGTTTATTGATTTCATTTATAATTATGATAGCGCTCCGGGTGAGCTGAACAATAACCAAATGACCTCCTACCTGTTTCCCCGCCCTCATAATCCATTTATCGTGTTCACCTTTGTCGAGTCGGTTTGTTATGATGGAAGCCTCAAGTATATATTCGACAAAGGAATACGCCGAGCCACCTAGCCTAGAGAAGACGCTATTCCCTGTGACTGACATCGACCGTGGTATCGTGGGATGGGATGGCCAGGACGACCCGAGAAATCCGCAGAACTTCTCGCCAGCTCGCAAATGGGCGTTACTCGTGCTCATCAGCTTTATAACCTTCCTGACTCCTTTGGCATCGAGCATGCTGTCCCCTGCCGTGGGCTACATGGGCAAAGACTTTGGAGTAAGGAACGAGACGCTGCTCTCCTTTACCGTCAGCATCTATCTTCTAGGCTATGTGGCAAGTTCTTCTACCAGCTGCGAATCATTGTTTACTGCCTAACAGATATTCCCATAGTTTGGTCCCCTTTTTCTGGCTCCGTTGAGCGAAGTCTACGGTCGTCGAGTCGTGGTCAGCTCCAGCAATTGGTTCTTTGTTCTGTGGCAGATTGGATGTGCCCTCGCCCCAAACATTGCTTGTCTGACGGTGTTCCGACTGTTTACTGGAGTTGGGGGCGCTGGCTGTCTCACTTTGGGTGCGGGCGTGATTTCAGACCTCTTCCCCATCGAGAAACGAGCGCTGGCAACGTCCATCTGGAGCGTTGGTCCTACGGTCGGTCCGGTTGTTGGACCTATCTGCGGGGGATTTATTGGCCAACAGGTCGGCTGGCGCTGGGTATTTTGGGTGTTGTTGATCGCAGGGGGCGCTACGGCACTGGCCATGGAGTTTCTCAATCGAGAGACATACGCCCCCGTCCTCATTCAGAGGAAAACAACCCGGTTGGCACAGAAACTGAATCGACCCGACCTGCAGAGCGCGTACGAGCTTCAACGCGGCGAAAAGACATCGATTTCCCGGGCTTTGAAGCAGGGCTTCAGGCGGCCGGCTGTTCTTCTCTCCAAGTCGCCGATCATAGATCTCCTGGCCATATATATGGCTCTCGTATATGCCCTGCTCTACCTGTTCCTCACCACCATCACCACTGTTTTCATAACCATTTACGGCTTCTCTACACAGCTTTCTGGTCTGGCCTATCTCGGCATCGGCATTGGCTTTTTCATCGGCCTTGCTGGGGTCGCTCTCACGAACGACAAAGTGGCTGTGAAACTGGCATCCCGCAATGGAGGCAACTTCCAGCCCGAGATGCGGCTGCCAGCGCTGATCTGCTATTCGTGTATCCTGCCCATCAGCTTCTTCTGGTATGGATGGACAGCTGACCAACATGTACATTGGATTGTGCCCATCGTCGGCATGCTGCCCTTTGGCATTGGCGCAGTCGGCATCTATCTGTTGATTCTCACGTATGCCATCGACTGCTACCCCGAATATGCAGCCTCGGCCAATGCGACTTTGACTGCCGCTCGGTCCCTTCTCGGAGCTCTCCTTCCTCTGGCTGGTCCCAAACTGTTTGGCAATCTTGGTCTGGGATGGGGGAATTCGCTGCTGGGGTTTCTGGCTTTGGCTTTTGTCCCGGTGCCGATCATCTTCACAAAGTATGGAAAGCTCATCCGGGAAAAGTATCCAGTGAAGCTCTAAACGAGATTCAGCTTGCTTTTGTCCGATAGACGCGGTGCTTTTGTGTGGACTTGAAGGAAGCACATGGCGTACAACAAGCAAGATATAACAATATATACTTACACACGAACCATACTAGTACCAGTCATTGTTATCGGATCAACACATTGTATTCAGTGTCATCACTAAACCTGCACTTAGTATGATAGCACATTCACTAATATTACACTTTATCACCTGGAAATATCATTGAGTTCCTGCTCATTCTGCTCAAGCAGGACCAACCAGGTGACTCAACAATATGCATCACGTGGTCTGTGTCACTGCATCACGTGAACTTTCAACGATCGCAACTTTGGCTTCTGTTTCCTTCAACAACCGCTTATTTCTTTTTGATGCTGCGAAGATGGACCTTGGAGCGCGTCTTGCGCAGTCCGTCCAGAGTAACCTGGACCAAACCGACCGTACAAACAAACCGACTGTTGAGATGTTTTCACCATCGTGCATCCAATCCTAGAAAGAGCATCATCGCGCAGCATCACCGGAACCATCCGCGACCGCGCACTCTAACCACCGCGGCCATCCCGACTATCTTAGTTCCTCCAGTCATATTTGTCGGACTGTTGGTGTCTCTATGGGCCTGGAAATGCTTCTGGATCATTGCCCTGCAAAACAAGCTCTTGTACCTTTCATGGTTGCCACCGTTTTCCCGCTCCGATGAGATTGCCAGCTACGAGACCGAATGTAGGCCTGTGCAATGGGAGAAGAAGCAGATTCGGAGCCTTGATGGCACCAAACTGGCCGTATGTGAAGGCCACATCCCACACCGTGGCCAAAGCCAAAGAACGACCAAGGCGAGAAAACAATCCGTCGTCATCTGCTACTTCCAAGGTAACAGCGGATCAACTCCTCTGCGTCTGCCACTTCTCTCCCAGTTCTTGCGGGCGGTCACTGCATCATCACAGCAATCCTTATCCAATGTGGACTACACCATAGCCGCCTTGTCGTATCGGGGTTATTGGACTTCCTCTGGCCGCGCGACGGAGTCGGGCATCAAGCTAGACACCCAAGCGTTCTTGGACTGGGTGTCAGAAACCTATTCGGCGCCTGATACAGACCTTGAAATCATTCTCTGGGGCCACAGTCTGGGCTCTGCCGTTGCAAGTGATGCTGTTTCCACGTATCTCTCGCGTCACAAGGTCGACCACGCTTCAAAACCAAGAAACAGTAGCTCGGCACAAATAACCGGGTTGATTATGGAGGCACCAACGTCCAACATCAAGGACATGCTAATCAGTCTCTATCCTCAGAAGTGGCTACCGTATCGATATCTGTGGCCTTTTTCGTGGAATAACTGGTGCAATGCGACGGCCTTGGAGCGTTTGGCCGTTCTTCGTGATCAGAATAAGCATCAAATGAGTACCGAAGCCACAAGCTCAACATCATCTGTTCCTCCAATACTTATAGTCTCTGCTGAAAAGGATGAGGTGATTCCGCCATATGTGGCCGGTCAATTGGAGGACAAGGCAAACAGTCTTGGACTAGACATTGAGAGGAAAGATGTACTCGGGGCGATGCATACAGAAGCACCGATGAAGATGGAGGGCAGGAATGCAATGGTGGATTTTATTAAGATAGTATCATCCACTGGAAAGAATGTTCAATAGCTGGTCTATCATTATTAGCGTATCATTATATTATTAACAAGTGCGATATATACAACACGCAAGTTATGCAACCCTATTATCCACAATATCGATCCCATATCTCTCCTTTCCAGAATCCTCCTGGTTAATCCACCCCAATCGGAACATGAGCCCTGAAAATATGCCCTGCCGACGCATCTCCTTTTCGCTCATCCATTCCGAACCTTCAGGAAGGAACTTGCGCGTACACAGCTCACTGCCTGCCACCAAACTGGCGGCTCCCGCAATCGGAGCTGGATTATGCATTAAGCGGACTGGCTTCCAGGCGAGGAGGCATGCAATCGCAGTGCACAAAAAGGAAATTGCGAGCAAAATCTGTAGCGCAATTTTGGAAGCACGGTCCTGCTTTAGACGGGAGGCAGGCGATACAACAAGAGCAGAATAGGTCGTATCCTTATTCTGTCCGGCGATCGCGAGGGACGATGCGTTTGTTTGGTCTGTTTGATTCATTGCCTGGCGCATGTTCAGCGAGATTGCCAGCGCCATGTATTTGGAATAAGAATCGTTGATGGCTTTGAAAAGACGAGGAATATTAGCTGAACCCATCAGTTCTGAGACTGGCACCGCATTCAGGCCGTACACCACCGTTTGATAGAAGATATCGGTATAATTCCTCATGTCGTTGACGAAGTAAACCGTGGCGGAACTAATATGATATTGTGGTCGGTATTGGTGCGTGTTAGACCCACGACCATTATCCAACACATGAGCTGTCGACTCATCTGGTACCGGAGGATGAGCCGTGTCAAGTTCTAGACCAGGGAGGAGGAATGTGGCATCAGTCATGACCTCCTCTACGAGCTGATCACAGACACCCGTTGTCACGTTCGTTGTGTTGTTACTCCCAGGGGCGAACTCGCCAAAGGTGAAACCCAAACTCGGGCAACCATCCGGGTTATTCCCAGCAGAGTAGATTGACCGCGGGTAGGCCTCCCAGTCCTCATACGCCATTGTGTTCACCCAGACATCTTCCTTGCCCCATTTTACAAATTCTTGATAATTGAGATCCCCCTTTGCGCTGTGAAGCAACGGCCCGGCGTGCAGATCAAAGATTCTCCCGCCGTGCACTCCAGACAAGGCGACCGAGGTGTTTTCGTTGGTAAGTTGTTCTGGGAAATAAATTGTGGTGTTGAACTTGGTCACGGTTTCGTTGCCATAAGTGCCTCCACGGACACAGTGGGGGTACATGGTCTTGAGATCGACGATAGTTTGCAGGCTAGCATACGGGATGTACTTTGACGGAAGAAGAAAGGAGTTCTTGGTTTCGGAATAAAGAGTTGCAGAGTCCAGAGCCGTGCAGTTGACCTTGGGGCGAAGAGCAGGAACCCTGAGAGTCATCCGCGCAGTCGACTGGTTTTTGGCATCGGTCGCATTGAGATCGTCGAATGATACAGGGGACCGCATGGTGGGAAAGACGAGGTCATCCCAGATCAGTCGGCGTGAGCTGAGATTAGCATGCTCTACCAGGCTGAAGATAGCGCCGGCTGAGTTGTCACTGTATCCGTCGGCCCAGCTGAGGTTCCAGACGTCAGTTCGGTCAACGGACGTGGTTTGAGATGATATATTCTGTTGCTGTTAGAAAGATGGCATTGAATTTGACACAAATGGAAACCCACAGTGGTGTCGATATTGTAAAGACCCGAAACAGCAATTGTAAACAGACTCGCGGTGATGGCACCTAGCAAACTAAGAAACACTGCAAGTTGGCCATCACGAATCGACTTCCACATCGCCACCACTGGCATGTCGCGTAGGTAGTTGACAAAGATCCACTTATGGCTGGTGTTGCTCTGGCTGAGTGACCGAAAAGGAGCCAGCAAAGAGATTCCCGAGTCGAATGTTGGATATATAAGGGAGACACACAGAATGACGAATGCCGGAATGTATTTACTGAAGATGGTGGTGGTAGAATTGTTCGGAACCTGCAGGATCCCGTCGAGTCGATCGGATTGATGCTGCAGGACTTCAAGAATGATAATGAGAGCCAGCGGAGTGATCAGGGCCATCAGTCGAAAGGGCAGATCGTAGGCCAGCGGCGTCCAGATCTTTTTGGGTTTTCCAAAGCGAGGTGATAGGTCTTGTGGCGGCGTAGAGCTCATTTCATCCTTTTTCACGATATGCTGTTCGGTGAGGATGCTAAATGCATGGCGGTCCTGGCCGTCGATCTCACGGGGATCGACACGAGTGGAGAATCGCTGACCTTCGAGGGTCTTCTTCAGCTGGTCGTTGTCCATGTGGCCATGACCATCGAGTAGTCCTGTGAGACGACTGCTGCCGGCTAGGAAAGTGGCGATGGCACCGACAGTGTCTGGACTCCGGGGAACCACGTTGTCCGGACGGTAAAGCATGACAAGGACCGTGAGGACGATTATGACTAGCAGACAGGCCTCCATGAGGGCGATGGGTGTTTTCTGCACAAAGAGGCGGCCTTCCTCATAGATGCCAGTGGCTGCCAGGTTCGTATCATTGGAGATGCCTTCGCTGCCGTACAGCACATAGATTGTTTGTACGATCAAGGTTCTCCACACTTTGCTGACGGTTTTCATGAGTTCTTGAGGATCCAGAAATGGCGTGTAGTCGGAATACCCGCTGTTCACCAACATGAGGCGAAACAGAGCCTTACTCGCAACCTCGGTGCCCAGATCATCTCCCAAACTGTACGAGATTCCTGAAAGCATTATCCTAATTCCAGTGATGATATCAGAGGAAATAGCATCGTTGAGCGGCCAACCGGCCACCTCGCTGGGAAGACCCGGGATAGGCCCAATGGGTGTCGCATTCAGCCCCGGTCCGCTCTGCGTGTTGGCATCAGACGGATCGATCTGGACGCGCGCCATGTTCATCTGAAAGTCCTGTCGGCAGATGACGCCCGTGACATTGACGATTTCCAGCGTCGACGATGTGGCAATCACGGGCGTGTTGTAATTAGAACTGACAATTTCCTCCGCGTTGGGCACCAGATTCTGGGTATAGCGGGCGTCCAGGGTGGCAAAGAACAGCCGTGGTTTCTCCAACTGATCATCACCACAGTAGGCATTGAAATTGGACATCCGGACATACACCAGCCGGTCGGGGAGGATGGTTCGTTGGCGATCGTGCAGCGTGGTGGTGACATCCTGATACCAAGGTTCACCAGAGGAGCACAGTCCGTCGGTGACATTGAAGGAGATGACCACTTCGTCTACCGCGTTGGAAGAGCTGGAAGTCCCATTCAGCTGCCAGGTCACATCCAGAGGCTCACAGTATAGTAAGGGCCATACGCCCGTCACATTGGCTGTAATGGAACGGAGGTCTGATGGCACAGGGCCCTTGACCTGAAAGGGCTGAACTAGAAAATCATCGGAGGTTCCAGCTGGGTACGGGAGATCTTGGGCCATGAGTCCATAGGCGACGTCGAATGGATTGTAGCCACTGAACCCATGAGTAGGGGCTTTCGTGAAGGGGAATTGGAACCCCCAGGGTGTCGTTGCAACAGGCGCCATATCACGGATGCTCTTGGTTGACTGAAGAACCAGCAGACTGGTGGAAAAACCGGTCATCAGACGCAGCAGCAAAACGACTCCGATGGAGGAAACGACAGTCCAGTGGCGGTTCTTGATGGCCGTCCACGCAGCGAGGAAGTGGATTTGGCCGACATAGTCCAGCAGCAGCGATCGATCTGGCGAAGTCCAGTTCTGCTGCAATTCCCTCCACGGAACCAGTGTCTTGCACCAGTAGTCGGCTTGTCGCCAGCATCCTGCGACGACGACCAGAACGGCCGTGGGACCATACATCCAGGCGTAGTGGTCGGTGGACAGCACAGCAATTCCATTGCCATCATTGGCAAAGTGGTATAGAATGCCGAGGCCGACTCCCATGCACATCAAAAAGGCTAGAAAAGAGCCCAAAAAGGCGTTGCTGAGCCAAACCGAATTAAACATGGGCGCTTGCAGGGCCGCTGCAGGATCAGCAACGGTCGTTGCGGGGGGCTTCTCATCTTCATCGTCGGCCGATCGATTCGTAAAGAACGGCCGGTCGCTCTGCTGCGATGCGACCGGTCGCTGGCCCAGATCAAGCGAGTGCAGTTCCATCGACATGGTGGGAAGCAACCGGTGGAACGACATTCGACAGGACAGGATTCAACACGGATTCAGGGACTCATCGCGAGAAAATTGAAGGAATCGACCCCGGTCGCACTAAATGACAGGAGCAACACGCCACAGCTAAGCCGCAGGTGGAATGAGGCGGCTGGATGGACGGATTGTAGAGAAGGATCGTGCTAGAGCGCGATGGCGTTGTCGATCGGCCACAAGGTGGACCTGTTTGGGGGCCGTTTGGCGGCTGCGGTTTAGACGCTGGCTATGTACATGGCTATAGCTCAGAGTACTCGTCGATGAAACGGCTGGTCAAGTCGTCCTGAATCCACTGCTCGATGCGCTCTGCCGTCGAGCTGACCAGCTTTTCATAGTGCGAGAAGCGAGGGAAGAACATGGACTGGTGCGCGTCGACTTCGTTCATGTTCTCCATGCACATCGGAGTCCAGCGATCGTCTTTGGGGATGTAGCAGAACTTGCGAAGGCTTTTGCCGTCATTGGATGTAGATTCACTCTTCTCCGTCTTTACAGTGTCTGAGTCGGATTTGGATTCCGTTTTGGCAGTTGTCGAATCCGACTTGGTTGTTTCCAACGCAGCATCCTCTGGCTTCAACTCCAAATCTTTCTCTTCGGTTGCGTCTTGTTCGTCTCCGTCATCCCGATCGCTGTTCGTTTCCTCCAATTCCTTTTTGGAATCTTTTTTGAATGTCCCTGTACTTGCTGTATAGTAGTTGACGAATCTGACTCGATACATAGAATCATGTTCACGATTCTCGGGATCCTCCAGGCGAGCAAGTCTTTTGTATCTTTTAATCAGCTCTGGATAGTTGTGCATACATCCCGCATGGTCGTAGAAGGACTGGACATATCGCGGAATCGACCGTGACAGATGGTTGGAATATTTCGAGATGAAATGTCGGACACCACCCCATCCTTTCCACTGAGTGAGATGGACGTCATTGTCGAAAGATGGATCGAATCGGGGATCATCTTCGGGCGGTGCTATTTGATCTGCACCCGACCCAGAGTCTTCGTTCTCGTCCTGCTTCTTTTCAAACAGACTCCCAATGCCAGTCGGGATCACGCGTGGATGCAGACCGAGAAAAGGGACGTCAAAGTTGATCAGACCGAGAATGCGATGTTTACACGCGTTGCTGTCGTCTTCGAGCAATGCAACTTCTGCAGTCACGATCCCTCCCAGACTGTGACCGAGCAGGATGATATCCAAGTCTGGGGCTTCGTGTGGTGATAGCCTGGCCATCAGCATGGCTCAAGTGATCCAGGGATGCACTCACCATTGGCTAAAGTTATCCCGGGCAATACTCATATTCCCTCTAGTTTTGTACCGCGGATACACTTTGGTATAGACATCATGCGACTCGTCGACGAGGAGTCGAACAGCATCGTGGACGTGCCTGGGGAAATCGTGGAAACTGGTCTCAGAGCCTAGAAAGCCGTGGACGTAGACGAGCAGCAGCCGGCGTTTCTGACCAGATGCAGGCGCATCTTTTGCGATGCTGTCGTCGATGGAGGAGCGAGAGATGCCTGGAGCCAACGAGGACATTGGAGATACGGATTGGGACTGATATTCATGCTGCTGTCAATCCGTGGATGCGAGGACGAGGGAATGCGGGGTTCCTTAGTCAACAGTCTGCGGTATAGCAGTACGGGATCCACGGGTCTACAACACAGACCTCCACTCATCCATGGGTCCATCCCTCGTACCTTTTCTTCACAATTCCTCGCATTTTATTTCGTAATCAACATGAAATAATCAACCTTGTTTTCATGATGTTCTCACGCCAGAAATCATCAAAATACCCCTTACTTCTCTCTACGCCAAGCAGGGATTGTGCCAATTGCTGCATGCAGCATTCCTCGGCATTCGATCTCCCTTGCTCGGCCGAGCTTGGTGACCCAAGTAACCACTCGTTGCTGGTTTGAAACAGTAAAACAAACACAGTATATCCTCAGTTCCTTCAAATCAACGCATCATTATTATCATCTTTTGATCCCTCCGACTCCGGTTCATTGACTCTCTCCGTTCCCCGTCTGGATCTGTCTAGTGACGTCACATCCCAGCTGGTCCATCCAGAATCATCACAATCTATGCAGTGCTTGCGCTCTGTTGAAGATACCAATCAGATGGTTACGTAGTAAGCATTGAGGACTCGGTGTAACACAACAGCCGATAGCCCGTTGTGCGTCACTGACTTGTATAATTCCATGTGTCTGGCACAATTAATGGTGCTGCCTTCGAATACCCGCCATTCCATCTCAAAGTAACCCACTTTTCGATTAGTTCATATCGTTTCTTGTCTGATCTCAGGCTGTCTCATACTGTAACTCAGTCAATCTCGGCCCTCGCATGTCATTTTCATATTCACTCACACCTTCCCTCGGACTTCGGCTGTCGGCGCGGCCTGATGGTTTCCCCGACCGCCCATTCCCAATCGGGATGACGCAATGCATCCCCATTCGTTATTTTTATCTTTTCTCCGCGTTTCGTCAGACATTTATTTAGTCTGGGATTGCTCTTTTCTTTCTTTCTTTTTAGCTAGAATCGTTCAATGTATTCAGCTATCTAGTATCTCAACATGCTACTGTCACTCACCTCCCACTATCCAGTCCTCCTGCTGGGTGGTGCTGTTGTTCTCCTCCTCTACACCATCACCGCCCTGCAGCGCAAATGGTCGCAGTACCGCTTCGCCAAAAACAACCACTGCCAACCTCCAACTCGCATGGAGAGCAACCCCTTGACTTGGGGAACCGACCGCATCTTCGAGCTCATCGACGCTGCCAAACAACACCGACTGCTCGACGTTGGCATCGCCCGCTTCCACCGCTACGGCCACACCTTCTACCACCGCCGTCTCGGAGGCACCGTCTTTAGCACTTGCGAACCCCAGAATATCAAAACCATCCTGTCGCTGCGTTTCAAAGACTACGGTCTCGGAAATCGAATCAGCTCGTTTGGTCCCCTCTTGGGCCATGGAATCTTTACCACGGACGGCGAGCACTGGGCACACTCGCGCGCCATGATCCGACCGAATTTCGTCAAGGACCAAGTCGCGCATCTCGACATCTTCGAAGAGCTCATGGGCGATCTGTTCGAGCTGATCCCCACCGATGGCACCGCGGTCGATCTGCAGGATCTGTTCTTCTGCTACACCATGGACTCGGCGACCGAGTTCCTCTTCGGCCACAATGTGCGAACGCTGAGGAAGCGACGATCCGGGGTTCAGGATCCCTCCGAGCAGGATTTTGCAGCCGCCTTCAACTACTCCCAGGAAGCCATTGCCAACCGTGCCCGCCTGGGGCCTCTGAAGTACCTTTACCGTGACTCCAAGGCCAACGAGACGGATCGGATATGCCACGAGTTGGTCAGCCAGTTTGTCGATCGAGCATTGAAGTTCCGGGAGAGATACGATGAGGAGAAGGCTGTGATGGGAGAAAAGGACGAGAAGAAAGAGAAATACTTGTTTCTGCAGGGACTGGCCCAGCAGACAGGCGACCGTAAGCGTATCCAAGATGAGCTGATGAACGTGCTTCTGGCCGGACGAGACACTACCGCGTCCTTGCTGAGCAACATGTTCTTCATGGTTGCAAAGCGCCCCGATATCTGGAACAAACTGCGCCAAGAGGTGGCTACTCTGGAAGGTCGCGCACCAACATACGAGCAGCTACGCAACCTAACCTATGTCAAGTACTGCTTGAATGAATGTAAGTGTTGCCACTCCGCATACTCTATCAATACTGACTCTTCAGCTCTCCGTTTGCACCCCGTTGTTCCCGGAAATGCGCGAAAGGCGTCAGTAGACACTGTGCTCCCAGTTGGAGGCGGCCCCGATGGTCAATCTCCTGTCTTTGTGCCCAAAGGTTCCATCGTTTCGTATAGCGTGTACTCGATGCATCGTCGCGAGGACTTTTACGGACCGGATGCCCACGAATTCAACCCAGAGCGATGGGCCAGTATCCGACCGGGTTGGGAATATCTGCCATTCAACGGAGGTCCACGCATCTGTGTTGGTCAACAGTATGCCCTTACGGAAGCAGCCTATGTTACCGTACGTCTGGTGCAGCAGTTCTCGACTTTGGAAAGCAGAGATCCTGGGCCATGGGAAGAGGGTCTGACATTGACGCTGTGCTCGAAGAATGGCACCCGAGTCAGCCTGAGACATTAGGCTCTCATTGGAACGAACGTTATGATTTGATGATCAGTTATTTATCACTAATATGTAACACTCACTTCACTCTGGATATGAATGAATAGTGGATATGAATGAATAGTCAAATACACTTTAATCACCCATACTTCTCAGCTCTAGCTATACTACATGTCGACGGTCTTGTTCGGTCGGATGACCTGCATTAATAGATATTCAAATACCCATCAAGTATACTCAATAGCTGTATCTGAACAGAGGATCCTGGATATCGGTGATATCTTCCCCAACTTGGTAATCTCTCTCCTCATGGTGAGTTCGGTCTCTTTTCCTATTTTCAAACCAACAGAGATACCAATAAAGACACATCATGGCAACCAGCAAACACCAGGTCACGATGGCAGTTACAACGCCTTCAAAGTATCGAGGAGCAGCATTCGACTTCCACAGCTGCGGTGAAGCGATGCAGCCAACACAGTATCCAATAAAAAAGAGGGTGTTCACCATGGCTCGTTTTGTATTTCCTTTGACATTGGATGCGCTGAGACTGAGAAGAACAGCCATGACGTCGGAGATGCACGATGCCTGCGTTGTTAGTTTTATCTTTCAATTGACGGTGACTCTTACCAGCCATGAAGAGACAATCAATCCCCATCCAGCAGAGAGAGGTAGTTTCAGCAGGAGGATATTGCCAACGAGGGGAGGAATAGCCAAGAAGATGACGATCAGACTGCGATTGTTGGGAAGGACCAGACAGCCCAGCATTCCCAGCCAGATAAAGGCCATTTGCAATGCACCAGATGGCGATGTGTATAGCATCGTTTCGAACTTGTTGTAATTCAGATTTTTGATGATGAGAGATGCAAACTATCTTGTCAGTATATCTCGATGATGCAAGGAGTCACTTACTGTCAACACGGGCGACTGCATTGTCACCAACACGCCAAAGATGAATGCCAGCCATGCCCTGGCATCGAAAAGAGTCTCTTTGACTTGCGATAGAGAAAACGATGTTTGATCCCCACCTTCTCTATCCAAAGCCATTCGGGCCATGAGTATCTCTCGCTCTCGCCGAGTGAGAAACCATGCCTTGTCTGGACTGGATGGAACGACAAAATAGAACAATACACCACATCCAGCTGTCAAAGCACCGCAGATGAGGAACAAGACTCTCCATGGTGCGAGATGAGAGATTGAGGTCTTGCCGATTCCATACATGAGCAGACTGCCGAGGACTTGGGCGAGTCCATTCATCGTGATCCATACACTGGGGGGTTAGCATGATCCAATATAGAGTAATGAATACATACCCAACGCGTGTCGCATGTTCTTTCTTTCTATACCAAACACTGGTGATGGCCACAAAAGCAGGCGATACCGCGCCTTCACTGACACCAAGCAGGAAGCGAACGGCAGCAAATCCGGCAAAGTTGGCTGGAGCGGCCAGGCACATACATATTCCACCCCAGATGATGCTAAAGAATCAATGCTGCTCTTGAAGATAGACAAAAACTTACATCGTAGCACCCACGAACTTGGTCAGTGGCAGTCGGCTCATCAGGTAGATAAAGGGGTATTCCGATACCAATTGGCCTGTTCATCAGATAATTCAATATAATGGGATAGGGATACTCACCAAGATAGAATAATGAAGAGCACCAGGAATATTGCGACCCCTCAAGGGAAAGATCGTCAATCAGGCCGAATACAGAAGCATAACTCAGACTCTGCTTGTCCAGGTCTATATTGTTAGGCGGATAGACATTAAGACATTAGCGATGAGAACTTACATTGAAAGAAGAACACCAGACACATCTAGACAGTTAGCAACGGCAATGGAGATATATTGCAGACATACCATCGGAAGTATCACAAAGTCAATCTTCCTGACCAATTTGGCTTCTTCCGCTTCGGAAAAAGACAGGATGGAGCCATGGCTGGCATCGACATCATCCGCAACCTTGCCTTTCTTCGACATGATGATGGATCATTGCAAGACAGATGAGGGGCGAGGTGGTTAAGTACAGCTGAAGATGCGGAGAAGATCATCCCTTGATTGGGCCGGATCTTGTTCCTATCGTCGGCAACAGTTTGCGGGGTTACTTGCTATGTTGATAGATGATAGGCGGATGCATCGATTGTAGATGATAGCAGTAGATGCAATTCATCGTTATTGATGCTTTCATGAGAATCATGATCATTGTTTTTCTTCTTGAAGATCACCACTTGTCGATCAGTCTCGAAATTGAGATGTCCACAGCAAGGTGGGAGTGATTCAATCATAATGATCAAATACAGTAGACATGAATATAATGCAATGAGTACTATCAGCCGAGATAGAGATAGCATCGGCTGCTGCACCCGATCAAGTGACCTTGTCTGCGGGGTAATTCCTGCATTGATTCTCCATTTATCTTCAGCTCTCAATCCATTTATTCAATCATCAATTATTCATTCAAAATGAACAAATCCAAGCCGTGGATGCCCCAAGCATCTCCTGATCTCACCTTTATCAATGCGAACATCGTCGATGCTGAGACCAGCCAGATTCTCCCCAATGCCACTGTCCGCATCGGAGATGGACTCATTCTCGATGTAACCACTGGTGATGCCTCGACTGTCGCTGGTCCAAATGTCATTGATCTTCAACATCGCTATATCTGTCCTGGACTGATCGACTGCCATGTCCACATCACCGCCACTCCTGGTGGCTTCTCTCTCAAAGACCTCTTTGCCGCCAGCCCCAACGCCATTGCGTATCGCACCACTTTTGTGGCCCGAGAGATGCTGCTGCGAGGCTTCACAACTGCTCGTGATACTGGAGGTGCCGATAATGCTCTTCGTGATGCCATTGCCGAAGGACTCTTGCCCGGTCCCCGTCTCTTCATCGCCGGCAAGGCACTCTCCCAGACGGGCGGCCATGGCGATTTCCGTGCCAGCTATCAGGGAAATGAGTTCAAGTGCTGCGGTGGGCATTCACCATCGCTTGCTCGCGTGTGCAATGGCGTCCCTGAATGTCTTGAAGCTGCCCGCGATGAGCTGCGACAAGGGGCCAACTTCATCAAGATCATGTGTGGCGGTGGTGTTGCCACTCCCTCTGATGCCCTCGATATGCTGCAATTCACGGCGGAAGAGATCCGGGCCATCACGACGACAGCAGCGTATTCCAAGACATATGTGACGGCCCATGCCTATACGATCGATGCCATCCGACACGCCGTCGACAATGGCGTCCGAGGCATTGAGCACGGCAACTTTATCGATCGCGAGACGGCCGAGTACTGCAGGGAGAAGGGAGTATTTTTCACTCCGACGCTGGTCACCTATCACGGCATGACGCAGCCTCCCTTCGACCAGTTTCTGGATGAATTCAGCCAGCGCAAGAACCGCGATGTGCTGGCCAGTGGGCTGGGCGCACTGGAAATTCTACGCGATGCCGGAGCTACCATGTGCTATGGATCGGATCTGCTGGGGGGATTGCACACGATACAGAATGGGGAGTTTCGCATTCGGTCGGGGGTGCTGAGTGCTGGCGAGATTCTGCAGTCAGCGACAGTCAATGCAGCCCGGTATCTCGGGATGGAGGGGAAGCTGGGATGCATCCAGAAGGGGGCCATTGCCGACCTGCTCGTGTTGGAAGCGAATCCGCTGGAGGATATCACGGTGCTTGATCGGATCAAGGAGTCCATGGTGGCTCTGCTGAAAGACGGACGAGTTGTTGCGCACAAGCTGGATGGACTGGCCGTGGATGCGCTGTATGATCCGTGTGGGATTCAGCCATAGAATATTCAGAGAAGAAGAATAGGAGAACCAATAGCAGACTTTCGATATAAAATTAAGTTGTTCCACGCGAGTGGCTTTGTTCTTGGCGACGATCACTTGGACGAAATGAAGCTATCCCCACTCTTGAAAGTAGTTGGTGGTATCATCAGGGTGAATATTTACCAGGCAGACAGATTGTCGATTTGTTTCAAAACAGGCCATCATGATAGGCTGTCTCTGCCACTCCAGCTTGGCGTCATATCCACTGTTTCATCTAGTCTGGGGCATCTCTGGAGGACGCGAAGTGCCAAGTCCGAGACTTACGCAACGTTTTCCGAGACTAAATAAGCTTGATACAGGTCTGAATATCAGGTCTGAAGATGAGGTTATTGGATATAAATATGGTCAACTGATCGAGATAACATGCAGACACAGCAAACACAACAATGCATCTCTCTACTCTCCTCGTTGCTGCCCTTCTCTCCCCGGCTCTGGCCCATCCTGGCCCTCATCCCCCCATCCAGAAAGGAGAAGTCCTTCGTCGATCTGGTCTCTCTGCGCGATGCTCTGACCATGTCGCCCGGTTCAACGAGAAGCGATGGAAGCGCAACCTGAACAAGCGATCCTCCAACACGACCTACCAGATCACCTCCGAGGCACCCTACTACAACACCATCCAGAATGACACCTGCGTGCTGACTCCAGAGGTGACCGAGGGCCCGTATATCTGGCCTCAGTCGCAGACGCTGCGACAGGACATGAGCGAAGGCCAGCCTGGTGTGCCTCTCTGGCTGGATGTGGGCGTGTTGGACATGGCCACGTGTGAGCCTCTGGAAGGAGTGCTGGTCGACTTCTGGCACTGCAATGCCACTGGCAGCTATTCCAGCTTTACTGGATTGTCTCCGAATACCCCTTTTGAAACGCTGTTGAAGCAGTTGAACGTGTCTTCGTACGAGATGGGCACCACTGATCTGCACACGGACGATACGACCTTTTTGCGAGGAATGTGGCCGACGGACAAGAATGGCATGATGGAGATGAAAACAACTTTCCCTGGTGAGTCAACATGGACATCATATGGTATAGATAGCTAATGAACAGGCTTCTATGTCGAACGAGCCATCCACATCCACGTCCAGGTGCACACCGACTGGGTCACCCGCGGCAATGGCACCATCGCCAAAGGCAAGACGGTCAGTACCGGCCAGCTCTACTTTGACGAGGCATTGGAAAAGAAGATCATGGCATTGGAGCCATATGTGTCGCACACGGAGATCAACCGGACGACCAACGCAGCGGATTCGGTCTATTCGCAGGATACAGAGGGAGGATACAACCCGGTCATCTCGGTGGTTCCCATTGATGGAGAAGATGTGACCAAGGGGATGGTGGGATACATCACCATTGGGGTGGATACAACTGCCGTGGAGGATGAAGTGGCTGTATAGGTATGATATGTATATATTAGACATCATTAGACACCATTAGACAACTGCTTGATTCCTTCATCGTCAAATACTCTCTTTACATGTCCGTGGATGGCAGCGTTGATCATCGCTTTGGCCAGTACATCCACTCTCACCGTCGGCGTCACATTCTTGCTCTCATCTCCAGCCAGGCCAGTGAACACAATGTCAGGGCGCACGATATACGACTCGAAAGTATCACTCTCTGCGTAACGGAGGACATCCTCTCCATCGGCCTGCTTTGTTAGAAAGGCCTTATATTCAGTCTGAATACTCACTCGAATCTGCCGGTATAGCCGACTGAGCCACAGTGTCTTTGTCGGATCGCGTCCAACTAATCCTCCACTGAGATAGACAAATCTGAATCTTTTTCCAGCTGCTGCCTGCCTGCAAGCTGCCGCTGCTGTGCGTGTGTATTCGACGCTCTCTTTGTGGGCTGTTTGGGCGTTTTCTGGCATGCGTGCATTTCCAAGGGACCTTATTCATCAGTAAAGTACAGATATATCATTATAACATACCAGATGCATGATTCGGCTCCGTGAATATCCTGGATCACCCCCTCTGGATATTCCAGAAAGTCGTTGATAAATGCGACCTTGACTTTGGGGTTGTCTGCAATCACAGCATCACGAGTAAGAGCAACAATGGAAGTGATGGAAGAGTTGGCAATACATTGATTCAGAACTTCACGGCCGACAAGACCGGTGCAGCCAGAGAGAATGATCTTCATGTTGATTGAGTCAGAGATCAAGGGATGCTGTTCTCCAAATAGTGACGGAGTTAGGAATTAACGGTGTTATCATCGTGGCAGTGCATTCGTATCCTACATTCCTACATATACAAGTCATCATTTGAGATAATACGACAGATCCCCTCCAGTGCGTTCAAACTCCATCTCGCCATTGCCCAGATACTTGAAGGGATTCGCTGTTTCGTATCGAATATCGAAATGTTCGCCACGGATGGTCTCGAGAGCAGCTATTCGGTCAGCGTCATCCGTAGAGATGGATAGGGACATACCTTTGTAATGGAGAGCACTGCCTGGATACATGGCCGTCGGTGTCTGCTCGTTGCCCTTTGCACTGTTATACCAGGTATGGCATCCCTTGGACCAGACAGCCCGTTTGAGGTTCTCCTGCACAAAGACATAGTAGTCCCGTACGACGGACTCTTTCACCGCGATGGATCTATATTGTTAGCACCATCTGGATACAATCGAGGGAACGTACTTGATATCATCAACCGCCATCTTCTCCACCCAATCCAGCATGTAATCGCCACTCCAGGCCAGCATCTGCGGCACGGATCCATGGCCAATGGGGCAGTTGGGCCCGGCAAACATGAAGAAGTTGGGGATGCCCGCCGCGCAGACGGAAAAGTAGGCTTCTGGTTTCTTCATCCACGCGACGTCCAGGCGATGGCCATCACGACCGATCAGCTTCCACGGAGGAACAAACGAGGTGTTGAATCCAGTGGCACAGACGATAAGGTCAAACTCTTCCTCGCCTTCATCTGTTTCAATTCCATTTGCTGTAATTCGCTTGATCTTGCTGAAACACCATTTGGCATTCTCTTCCTGCAGCGCTTCGAGATATCCATCGCCCGGACTGAGACGACGGCAGCCAGTCTCATATTCCGGAATGAGCTTCTCGATCAAGTGAGGATTCCTGGCCAGCCGCTGCTTCATGACGCCTTCGACCAGATCGTGGATGAACTTGTTCTCTTCCGACCCGGACAGCATCAGCCGGAAGACAAAGTTGACCCTACCATCGTTAGACACGATTATATCCAGACAGGAAAACATACGAGTTTTCAACATATTTTCTGTATGCGAGAAACTTTCCCGGATCATCCGCGAATTCCTGCTTCTCCTCTTCGGTAAAGGCAAAGTTGGTGCCCATCTGGTCTTTGGTGACGTTGCCACACAGATTGGTCGACACCCAGGTGGGCTGGCGGATGTAGTTGACCAGTTTTGACGCTTTCGGCTGGATGGCTGGGACGAGCTGGAGGGCCGAGGAGCCATTGCCAATGACGGCGATCTTCTTGTCTGTATAGTCGTAGTTGGGGTCCCTGGGCTGTCAGCAGCATTCAAAGTATGTTGAAGGTATACACACCATTTGGCGCTGTGAAGCAGCTTTCCTTGGAACGAATGCAGTCCTTCGATGTCGGGCCATTTCCATTGGCTGTTGGTTAGTATGGTTCATTCTTGATATATTTATAGACCTACTTGAGAATGCCACTGCCGTTGATGAGAATATCGGCTTCATCGTGGATGAGACTGCCGTGCTGCTCCAGCTCGATCTTCCACTTGCCATTGTCCTCATCCCAGACCGACTTGGTGATCTTGGTGTTGAAGGTGATATTCTCTCTTAATTTGTACTTCTCTGTCGTGTCCAGGATGTACTGCTGGATTTCTGCTCCTTCCACGTAGAACTTGGACCATCGGGGGTTGGGCTCGAAGGGGAAGACATAGCTGTCTGTGACTATTAGTATAGGATGTATAGTATCATGCAATAACATACGAGCAGGAATGTCACAGCCAACACCGGGATAGACATTCTCATACCAGGTCCCTCCCACCTCATTGTTCTTCTCGTAAATCACCAAATCGACATAATCCAACGGTCGCTCATGCTTCAGCTTGTAGGCCAGCGTCAGACCAGAGAATCCAGCGCCGACACAGACAATCTTCAGTCGGCGCGGACTCAGGCCGAACCGGTCGATCTGGATGCTCCAGTCGTTGTGTTCGCGCGAAGGAGAGCCAGTGGCTTCAGGAACAGGTCTCATTTTGGCGTGGGTGGGTTGATTCCTGCAGTCACAGCGAGGGATTCTGCCCTCATATAAGGTATAACAGCCGGTTAATGGCAATAGCCTCACTGCCGGTATCAGTCGATGGCACCATCAGGGACGTTTCATCGCACGGGCCGTCCTTCCGTCGCCCGTCATGAACCGCGCCGTTAGTGGCAGCTGTCAGTGGATCTGAAGCTATACAACAGCCAATTGTGGTGATGCGGTGATGTTAGCACGATCCTTTACCCACTCGATCCACTTGGTGACATCGTGGTATCTCCTGAGCACAAAGTACAGACCACTCGGTAGTCTGGCTGTCTGGATAACCGAGCGCATGAACCGTGCTGGTCTAGCCTGTCATCCTGGTTCTGGTTCATGAATCAAGTAGTGGATCTGCTGATCCTGAAGGGGCCAATTTGCCCGAATCCTTCGTTCCTGAAATCCTTTTTCTCGACGCAACATTCCTTTTTTTTCAGTCTGTCTTCATTGAAACATCGCCATGGCACAGCCATTGACCTTCCACTGCCAACATGTCGATCAACGCAGTCTTTGGCTCTCCTCCCTCGGGCATTGATCTCAGCGACAACCTCACTCCTCGCAACAATGCCACTGTCATTGCCGTCTATATCCTGGCTGTGTGCCTGGTCGCTCTGCGCTTTGTGGCGCGAATAAAGGCGCAGGGCTCGACGATTGCCACGGACGACTGGCTCATCGTGGGTGCGGTGGTTTCAGTAACCGCCAATGTGGTCTGTACAATAGAGGGTATGTCTTCATTAATCGTACCAGATTATAGCAATTGACAGTTCCCAGCCGGCCAGCATGGCCAGGGAAAACACGTCTGGTCGCTCACGCTGCAGGATGTCAGCGACATGATGAAGGTCCTCTATGCCAACGTCCTCCTCTACGTCGTCACCGTCCCTCTCACCAAGCTGTCTATCATCTTCTTCTACCGTCGCATCTTTGGCATGCACTGGATCCTCTGGGTCTGCTTCTTCCTGACCACCGGCTACTGGTTTTCCTGCACCATCACCTTTCTCGTCGCATGCACGCCCCCATCCTACTACTGGTCACAGTATCTCGATCCCACGGGCGGGAAATGCCGCTTTCCCTTCTATCCGTTCTACGTCGGCAATGCAGCAGCCAATGTGGTGACGGATGGCATCATCCTGATTGTTCCCATTCGCGTCGTCTGGCAGTTGCAGATGCGCACAGCGCAAAAGTGGATGGTCACGGGCATCTTTCTTCTGGGTGGATTGTATGTCCCATATCAAGTGCTATAGAGTGCTCTGCTAATGACAACAGCGTCGTCATTGCCAGCATCATCCGCATCTACTACATGACCTTTTTGAAAAGCTCCCTCGACATCACCTGGATCATGGGCAGTGTCTTTGTCTGGTCCAGCATCGAGCCCTGCATCGGCATCGTCTGTGCCTGTCTGCCCACTCTGCAGCCTCTCCTGCGCCACGCCCTGACGTACATCGTCAATTCCACCAGATCCAAACGCAGCAACGCAGCAGGCGAATCGAGTGGAAAGAGGCCATCCGGTCCATCTGCATCCGAAGGAGTCGACTCCGTCCCAAACATGGATAGAAATCACCGCAAAGGGAGAAGGATCCAACATCCGCTCTGGCGAGACGTCGATGAAGCCGGACTGACGACCAGCTCGACGTTTGTGGAAATGGACAGTCTAGGACGCAATGCCAGCAGCGATGGTGAGGGAAGCGAAGGCTCTCAGATGGGGATCAGAGTCAAAAGTGATTTCCACTGGACTGAAGAGCATCCCCAGCATGTATAATATATATGGATATCTCTTACGAATGATGAATTTCTTTTGTTTATTTTGCCACGTCACTATCTTGACGTGGCGTCTCCACCGTCACTTATTTATTCTCCCATCCTCATCTTTTGCATTGCATCTATTTATTGACGATCGAAATGCCGAAAACATACGTAGGTTATCTCTCTATCAGAGAGTCAGGCTAATCCATCCAGGCAATGCGCGTTCTGTTCAACAGAAACGAACTCAACCAAGTGACCAATCAATGGGAAAAGAGGTATATCTTTCTATCACCGCATAATATATGCATAATATATCTGACATCTCAGCTACACGAGTGAAATCGCCAAAAGAGGGGGCAAAGTGACGCGACTGAATGCGCCACTTACTGCATCCAGCACCCACAGCTTCATCTACCAGTATGTCTCTATATATTTGATAGACAAAACTAACAGAGCCAGCGTCACCATGCCCGATAGAGCACCTCGGATTGACGATGTGAAATTCGGACCGAAGAGAATGGAGAAGCTGGGCAAGGTGGTCGATGGGTGGATTGTCAAGGACTGAAATAGAACCATGGTTCAGCCTTTCTTATGCATAATAAGCAATAATAGACTCTGATCTGCATGGAATATCATTCGGTGATATTAATATCTGCACAGCCTATGGATCACAGCCTCATCAGGAAACAGTCTCACGTGATGACACTGCCATATGTCTGTTATATAGCAGTCATCATCATCATTAAGACACAGAATAATCGAATCATATCTGTCATGGCTGTCAACCTGTCTCAATGTAACACTATTCCATATCGTGCTCCTCGCCAAAAACCAAAAGGCGTCCAAAAAGCCCGCAGAAAACACGCCACGATCCCAGATTTCAATCCAGATAATTCAGACTCTCCGTTTATCAAAAGGTAAGCAGATCATCTATATGCATGTCAACTCTGACGATGCAGTTTCTTCTCTCTCCCATCCGAAATACGAAACCATGTATACCGCATGCTCCTCGTCCAGCCATGCAAGTTCGACATGCGACACAACCTGGGCTATTGCCAGAAATTTACCTTCCATCATCCAGGACCGGCCTTGACATATGAGAGCACCAAAGGTACAACATGCGCAGAATGCGAGGTAAATAACTGGCTTTACCCAACCGGTATCTATCCTAAGCCTTTTGTCTCGCCGGCTCGTAGCAAATGGGCCCCTCCAATGAAAAACGAGTTCTTCTGTGACAATTGCTATTGGCACAAGATTCGAAGCAAGGAAGAAAAGCCCGGTCCAAGTCTATACACCCTGCCGTGCCTGTGCACGCGACGAAGCCTGGATATCATGGTGGTCAACAAACGGTTCTATGATGAAACAGCCTGGCTCTTCTGGAGCGAAAACCACTTTGCCTTTGAAAATTATCAGCTGCTACAGGGCTTTCTATCTGGCATTCGTCCGGAGGTCAGATCTTGGATTCGATATATCACGCTCGTGACAGACAATGCAGACAAAGACGGCGAATTGATCAGTTGGAGACCGTTGCGTCCTTGTTGGGAACTCCTCCAACAGTGTGACGGACTGACGGCGTTGAACCTCGACGCGGTGGTTCTCGCAAACATCCACGCTATAATGAGTGTGCTACACCTCAAAGCCAAGAAAGTCTCTTTTATATCTCTGCCAGGTGCGGCTGAGACTAAATATGAATTCCACGGTGCATTTCCCTGGCAGGCTGAACGCATGCGAAAAGTCGTCCGCAACCCGTTGGCAGATCTGCTCGCATCGACCATTGTGTCGCAAAAGCTGCCCAAGTCAGAGCTACTGCGGCAGAATTTTGCACAGTTTAGAGAAAGCCAAAGGATGAATGACGATGAATCTGATTGGTAGAATGGAGATCTTGTGTTGATCTTTAGATATCTGTCATGTGACTACCCCTCCAAATCACGTGGGCGGGGGCTGCCATCCCACCAATAATGGCTGCTTTGGTCCGGCAGAATCTCTCCGCCTCCCACTTTTTCAATTTTTTTTCTTTTCTCTTATCGCTTTTCGCCGTTGGGCTTCATGAGTCACGACGACACCTTCCTCTCCCTATAATCGCCTTTTCTCTGCCTCGCAGCGTTCGTTCCTTATTCTGCAAGGCCCTCCGTCTCTAAAATCGCCCCTTCGCCATGGCTAACACAAACGCGACCGAGGCAATCCCTCACAATGCCTTCGACACCATCCTGACCCTCGACTTCGGTTCCCAATAGTATGTCACGATCTTGAAGGAATGCTGGCATGGAGCTGACAGAGCAGTACCCACCTCATCACTCGCCGTCTACGAGAAATCAATGTCTACTCCGAGATGTTGCCCTGCACCCAGAAGCTCGCCGATCTGGGCTGGAAGCCCAAGGGTATCATCCTCTCCGGTGGCCCGTACTCCGTCTACGAGGACGGTGCTCCCCACGTTGACCCCGCCTTCTTCGAACTCGGTGTCCCCATTCTCGGTATCTGCTACGGTCTGCAGGAGATCGCCCACCGTGTCCACGCCGACAACGTCGTCGCCGGTACCGCCAGAGAATACGGTCACGCTGAGCTGAAGGCCACCAGCTTCGGAGGACATGTCGACAGACTGTTCAAGGGTCTGGAGGATACCATGACTGTTTGGATGTCGCACGGTGACAAGCTCCGCAACCTGCCCGAGGGCTTCCACACCGTTGGCGTGACCCAGAACTCGGAGTACGCTGCCATCGCCCACAAGACTGACCCCGTTTACGGCATTCAGTTCCACCCCGAGGTCACCCGTGAGTTGCCATTGCCTGGAAATACCCATTGCGTGGACTAACAATATCAGACACTCCCCAGGGTGGTCAGCTCCTCAAGAACTTCGCCGTCGACATTTGCGGTGCCTCCCAGAACTGGACCATGGCCAAGTTCATCGACCAAGAGATCACCCGTATCCGCAACTTGGTTGGCCCCGACGGCCAGGTCCTCGGTGCTGTCAGCGGTGGTGTCGACTCGACCGTTGCCGCCAAGCTGATGACCGAAGCCATTGGTGACCGATTCCACGCCGTGCTGGTCGACAACGGCTGCATGCGATTGAACGAGTGCGCCATGGTCAAGGAGATCCTCCAGGAGCAGCTGGGTATCAACTTGACTGTCGTTGATGCTGGCGAGCAGTTCCTGGCCGGTCTCAAGGGCGAGGAGGACCCCGAGAAGAAGCGCAAGTTCATCGGTGGTAAATTCATCGATGTCTTTGAGGATGAAGCTAGAAAGATTGAATCGCAGAACGCCGGTCGCGTTGAATGGTTCTTGCAGGGAACTCTCTACCCTGGTAAGTTTGTTCGAACACAGAAATATGGCACTGGCTAATTTTTTAGACGTCATCGAAAGTATCTCGTTCAAGGGACCCTCGCAAACCATCAAGACTCACCACAACGTCGGAGGTATCGCTGAGCGTCTGATGGCTGGCCACGGCCTCAAGCTGATTGAGCCTTTGCGTGAGCTCTTCAAGGATGAGGTCCGCGAGCTCGGCAAACAGCTCGGAATTTCTCCCGAGCTGGTTGGCCGTCACCCCTTCCCAGGTACGTTCAATTAATCCAGCCATTCATGATACGCTAACCCTGTTAGGCCCCGGTATTGCCATCCGTGTTCTTGGTGAGGTCACCAAGGAGAAGGTCGAGGCTGCCCGCAAGGCCGACCACATCTTCATTTCCATGATCAAAGAAGCTGGACTTTATGATCAGATTGGACAGGCCTACGCTGCCTTGGACCCCTCGCGGGCCGTCGGTGTCATGGGCGACAAGCGCGTGTACGCCAACATCATCCTCCTCCGTGCCATCCAAACAAAGGACTTTATGACTGCCATTCCTTTCCCCTTCGACCACGAGTTCTTGACCAAGGTGTCTACCCGCATCATCAACGAGGTCGACGGAGTGTGCAGAGTTGCCTACGACTACACCAGCAAGCCCCCTGGTACCATTGAGATGGAGTAAACGGTTTAAATAGAATATAGGTTGGAACGAAAATTGTCTTTATGAGCTATGTGCATATACAACGATGAGTTAATCAATTGATTTATGTTACTTAACAAGGGTTATTATACTGCATACACGGGGATAACATCAAACACTTCATCCGAGCTGGACATGATGTACTACTGCACCTCAGCAATAGTTCCGCTGCTCTCGAATAATACGACACCATCATAATCAACACTTTTAATCACGTCTGGCAATTCAGTGAAACCTTGACGAGTACGCGTCCAAATGCGGGGTTGCCAAGGATCCCTGATGGCTCCTCGCGCAGAGAATGAAATCATGCAACATGAAGTGCCAGGTCAGTGCCAATCCGCCTCGTCTCATAGGCTAGCATGAGCGGGGTAGACAGTCTGTCGGCTGGAATGGTACCTTTGCATCCAATGAATGTCGAACACAAATGGGGGAGGCGTGATTCGAGACTCACTGGAGACGATCGTACGGGAGCTATTTTGGTCTGGAGTGACCCATAGAGCTTATTCGCGATCGGATATGCCTGGCATTACTGTTGTTCTATTGCTATGGAGTATGCCAGACGGACTGTTTGTTCTTGATACGACTTGATTGGTGTGCTGGCTGTGAGCTCCTATGCCCATCCCCTACTCCGTACATGTCGACGGCATGGATTGCGGCCAGTCTTTCTTAACCCCAGGATTATCGACAGGGATGCATCACACCACCAGACACACAACAGCATATTCTGAAACTCTCGTATTGACTACGCTAATACGACTAAACTCCAAATCATGATCATGATATTTACGAAAAACGCCATCCCCAGCCATCCCGTGACTGAACCGAACAAAAGAAAGAAAGGAAGATAAAGACGGTAAAGATCCTGCTAGCCACGTCCCTGTCCTCCATCGCTAGAATATATGCATCATATCGTAATCGTAAACGAGGGGTTTATCTGAAGCGTCGAAAATAGCGCAGGGTGAGATACACAGCCCCCATCGTTGTGTAGGCTGCTCCTCCGGCGGTGATCCAGACGGGACGATGAAGGCTGAAGGATGTTCGGAGGACCTGTCCTTTGGGTTTGTCTTGTCTTATTAGTATCCAGTCTCCAGATGGAGGCACATAGAAGGGAAGAAGGGGGGGGGGGGGGGCTACCTGTTGCAAATCTGGATCGCGAGTTACCGAGTTGCTGTCTGAAGCGTCCGGGCATGGACAGGAGGCTCTGCATGATCTGGCTTGATGACATTTTGATACTTTGAAGTTTCAAATACTAGAAGTGAAAGTAGTGAAGTAGTTCAGATAGTAGAAGTGATGAAAATGCTCTTATAGATAGATATCTTGTGGATAGTGAAGAAGTCAACCAAACCAGCCAGTCGTGCTACACCCCTTATATACCTCTCTGACTGCACAGAAATAGGGCCAACCCTCCCTTTGCCCTGACGATGTTGTACTCGATGCGGGGTAGTCACACGACAAGGTTACAGGCAGAAGATCATCAGATGTCGACGACCTGACTGGCGGGTGGTCTGATATCGTATCCTACATCCCTGCAGGGTGGCAAGCAGTGATGCCCATTATTGCTTCTGGATGGTAATATACCTTCCCCCTTTTTACAATGAGTGTGGTTGAGATAATCAGGGGAGTGGAAGATCATACGTTGTGTACTTGATACGATAAGGGCGCCCCGTCTTCTCCATTTGTACTTTGTACTGTGTACCATAAGTCTGCTGGTCTATGACCTGGGCTCCTCGCTCACTGCTGCTGCCTCAGAGATCGGCGGTCTCGACTATATTGTGGCGGTTCATGGAGGGAGGGGAATTTGATACGTAAGGTAGACCTACAGGACTGGGATGTGGTCGTCGACAACCTAGGCTGTCCCCTTGTCGATGGTCTCATAGTGCATGTTGATATAACTGATTATCCTTCATTATACTATGAAATATATTAATATATCTTAATTTATGCATTTATTAACTGTTAACTGTAACTATCGACTGTTGTAGTGTCTTCAGTGTATGGAGGATTAACTTTGCCCCACTGCGCCCGTACAAAATCCGGGGAAGTTGTGGGGGGCTCCACTTTCCCTTTTGATAAGATACACATTTTGTATATTCAGCGTCGTTATATTAGTAAATAGTATGCTGCCATTTTTAAGGACGTATATAAGCGATTTCCAGTCATGAAGTATAATAATAAGAGCTATCATGTACTCCATGAATCGATGAACAAATGTTACTCATATACATTTTTATATATATAACAATCATAGATCAAGCTGATGAATATGTCAATAGATGTCCTCTTTTCTTTGCCCTTCTTCTTTTCCTTCCTGTAAGACGAAAGAATCCCACTTGCGTTTATATAAAGTGCGAAATTGTGGGTAACCTTGCGTTCTTAATTTACTGTCCTCCAGCCCGTACCTACCATTCCACTCAACAGAATCAACTACATTAATACCAAAGGAATTAAGCGACCCTGAATCCAATGTGTCAGATTAAATTAGCTTTCAAGTTAAGGCTAGGCCAATCAAGACAGTATCAATGAAACAGTCAAGTTTAAAGCCGCATGAATGAAGGGGGCCTATAGAATAGCGTTATACAATTCCATAGTCATACAATCATCATTCTTACTCTGGGGTATTTAAATATCGAGAGCAAACAGCGGATTACTACCTACATGTGCCCAAGGCCAAACAAAACATGGTACAGATATTATGCACCATATCCCCTCGATGTTACGTTCGAAAGGGTCCTCCTTGACCTGTCCTGTGCTATTATATTATAATTCTCGATCTATCAGTAGATATCATTAGAACAGAGACTAAGACAGGGTCGCAAATTTACTTTGCTCCAATAACTTGATTTCGCGACCGCATATTGTAAGATGAAATCCAAATCCTTGGGCTGCAGAATGAATGGCTACATTGCAATTGCCACCAGTTCTCGACCAAGATAAGACTACTTTGAACTCCATCTCTGAAAAGAACGTTCGCACATTGTGTTATAGTACAGCTAAGGGACCTAGAATATAATAACCAGATTGATAAACCATTACACGTTCCAGATATGATGTGTGCTGAAAGTGGTTAATCAACATTTAGTAGGGTTGACTTCAATGATAAATGATATAATACAACAGCACAAATGTCTCTCTGACTAGATGTAGAAAGGAGACTGCAGAGCTTCTATAGTGGGTGTTGATTAAAGGCAGATCTGAAGGAGGGGTATCCTATGCCTCGGTTATATGGTCAGTCCACTTGGCAAACCCCCTCAGCTGTCTTCCTCATCGGCAAACAGTTGCATAAAGTCCAGCCAGCTACAGTCATAAATGTGGATATTCTTCCAAAATACGATGTGTTCAGCTACAATCTGACGATCAACAGGAGCTATTGGCCACTGGCCCGAACTAACCATTCCACTATTGATACAGGGTGCGGAAGCTGAAAATACCATAGCCAATCAGAAGATCGATTGCCACCGAACATGTTCGTGTTATCCAACATGGCAATAATGAACCATATCAGATGGGGAGTATTCCAGCGGCTAATTGATCAGCATAGCCACGCTGTCTATGGCTGGATAGAAGATCAGAGTCACGGTAAAGGATTCAAAGAAAATCCCTCACCTTCAACATGAACTCGCTATCTGCGGCTGTTTAGGTTAATGTACTTTGTCTGCTGATAGTACCTCGCTGTCTGTAAGAAAGCCATATAAGATCTTCCATTCTCTCTATTTCCCTTCTTGCAATCCAACCCAGTCAACCCGGCTTATAAGCCTTTTTATATATTAATCACGATGAAGCTGGCCACCCTCCTGGCCGTGTTCCTTGCCGGAACAACCTTTGCCGCTGTTGAAAACATCGGCCTATCCAGGGATCATGTGACATGCGGTTGGACCTGACCATCCTTCAATACTTTATCATTGCTGACAGGTCATAGATGGCACGAGGTATACCAGTGACGATATTGAAATCGCTGCCAACGCTGCATTGGCGCTACACAATGCCAAAAGGAGAATTGGTGAGAACCAAGACTCAGCAGCTAATCCAGCCGTCCATGACTAACTGCTACGCAACAGGGCCCCATCCAGCTGGAGACCGCCGAAACTATCCCCATCGATTCTACAACGACGAGAACCTTGCTCTAGCTCCGGCCTGCGTCGGAGGAAATGCATTGGAAGAATTCCCGCTTACTCGCACTTACCGGTACACTGGAGGGGAGGCGAGAACCCAACGAGTAGTCGTCAACTACGTCAACGCGAATGATGTGCGGTACGTTTATCCCACCACTATTTGAGAATATATGCTGATCATGACCCAGACTCTGCGCGGTCATGTTCCATCGGCAGAGCGATGGCAGATTTATAGCATGTAATTGGAGGAATCCTGCAAGACTCGAATTGGTGTAATTTTTGAATCTAGTCATAAACCCAACAGGTGCAGGGAAGAGATAGAGTTCACAGATAAGACAACATCAGAGTCAATCTACATCTTATCACGGCGATTTGGCCTCGAAATTCGCAGGCCCCGCCCAGATCCTCAATCTCTTTCCAAAACACTGAACCCCCACGAGTATTAGAAAGGCACCTCCCACAACGCCCGTCATCGTTCCAAACTGTCTCTTCGCTCCCTGCTTCTCTGACCATTCCACCATGAAATAACTCACGATGAAGCCTCCCACTGTCCGACCGAAACTAACCCACGCTGCTACTTCGCCACTGGCTTCCGGGTATGAATGTAGAAGATATGCGCTGATAGCGACCGTGACGTTGAGAATGCCGAAGACAAAACAACCCCAGCCCAACGAGACCAACATATAGTGATACCCGTTTTCCAGGGCGAACCCGAGCAGAATCAAACCGGCGATCATGAATGGCGCCACTACCCAGATGGCGAACAGACGATGTTCAGGCTCAAGACAGCCCCCGTTGCGGCGGGCAGCGACGGTGGCGACGAAGTCGTGAAGCCAGTGGCCGGTAGTTTCCGCGAGAATGACTGCGACGATGGGAGTAAAGTAGAAGAAGCCTATCATATTAGTGGTTTTCTATCATGGATATAGTGGCATACCGATTTGCTTTGGGCCAAAGCCGTAGAGAGGGCCAACGAAGATGGACAGAGTGGTGTTGATTCCGATGACCCATGCAAAGGTGGGGATATAATACAGCATCACCAGCAATACTGGTGGTTTGCAGAGAATAATCGCAGGCCGTCTGATGGCATCGAGCAAAGTCGTCTGCAAATAACCAGTCTGCCACTGCTGTATCCCCAGCATCCGCTTCCATCGTGGTCCATTCGGTGCCAATTCCGGCTGACCCGTTCGACGGTCATAGTACGTTTCATCTACAAACAGGATAATCGCAATAAGGCACAGGCCAGTCTCGATGGTATAGACGCCAAATGCCCATCGCCAGATCTGCGTGTTGGTGATAAACGCAGCAATGAGAGGCCCAAGATACGGCGACAGGATGATGAAGCTGGACCAGATGTTAATCTTCCTGGCGTGTTCATGGAAGAAGAACATGTCTTTGATAAACATGAGGCCACCCTGATGGTCAGCTGTATTCGAATGTAAACAGTTCTATACGTACTCCCTGGGCAACGGTGGAAAAGAACGCATTCAGAATACGAGAAGCCTACATGGTCAGCTGCATCTACAGTCTGGAGATCGACATACCATGAACGATTCAAAGCTCTGGGCAGCAGCACACCAAATGGCTGTTCCCAATCCAATTAACATGAACCAGAACAGCATTGGATATCGACCGAAATAGGCAGACAGCGCGACGGCAACAACGCCTCCTGCGCCGATCATAAAGACACTGCCGACTTGAGAGTGATTGACATGGTCTTTTGTCATATTCCATTCTCTGCTTGGTCAGAATAGTGTATGATAAGTATCAGAGAACTCACTCAGCTTGGGGAATCAGAGTAATGGCACCAGTGGCGCTGCCATAGTCGGGGAGAAAGGAAGTGATGGAGATGATGAACAGAATGAGGTGTTTCTTATGCCAGGACCAGTTGAGAGGATCATATGGAGAACTGCTGGGCTGTGGAATTAGGACTTTGCTGCCATCAGAAGTAGTCTGTAGATTCTCGTCTGCAATTGAAGTATCCAGAATGTATCCTCCTTTATCGACTTCATGCTGACCTTGTTGGGCGCTTTTCTCTTGGTCAGATATAGAATTCGGTGGGTGAAAACCTTCAATATCCATGTTTTCGTTGATAGAAATTCGGGGATTAAACTCTGGCTTAAATCAAACTTATAACTCTATGCATAGATAAACTCCGTCTGTCGTGGTACAATAATAGAGACCGAAACACGATATGCATCGCCTTTGATGCACGACAAGTCATCGCGTGGAGCTGAATGGCCTCGTGTTGGCCAGATTGTTATCGTGGTTAAGGCTGAGATGCATACCACCAATCATTGTGTTCAGGCAGACGATGTCGTGTTCGATCTCAGAGCACCAAAAGGCCAGTGATCGTCCCCATTCATGGATCGTGACTTGTTTCGCCATTGATAGGCGTCTATACCAAGATGCTATACAAGGATCATGCCTCACCGCAATTCAGACCGCGTCAAAAGGGCGAAACCCCATAGTCACCGAGCACCTTTCCAGCCTCGCCATCTTTCTCTCCCCTCACCACGACAGCCACTCGTCGCCCTCCATCTTCCGGCTCTGCTGCCTTTCTCCTCCTCAATGACTCGGCGTCGCCTGTGAAATTCGTGGCGCATAACCCGGGATCGGCGGCAAAGACCTTGAACCCCTCATCCTTCAGTCGAGCCCAGTACATGACCATCAGCATGTTGACGGCCGCTTTGCTCGTGCGGTATTCCGTTCCATTCGGGTTGTAATACGGGGAATTGGGATCTGCTGCGTGGGTGATGGAGCCCATGCTCGAGCTCACAAAGACCAGACGAGGCTCGGACGATTCACGGAGAAGATGCAAAAAGGCTTCAGTGACACTCAAAGCACCGACTACGTTGACATCGAGGACTTTGCGAAAGGCATCACGATTTGGCGGATTCGTCAGAGCTATAATTCCGGCGTTGTTGACGAGGATATCAAGTCGTCCGTATTCAGCTGCAATGCGAACTGCTGCTTCGTCGACCGACTTGTCATCAGTCACGTCGATCTGAGTGTAAGAAGCTGATCCTTTGGGTTCAGGAAGAGACTGTAGAGTCTTCACTGCGTCACCCCCTTTGACGGGATCGCGACAGCCCAGGATGACATGGTAGTTGTCGGCGAGGATGAGGTTTTTGGCAGTTTCAAAGCCAATGCCTTGGTTGGCACCTGATATTGTTAGAATAGAGTATACAAGACATGAAGACAGACATACCAGTGATGAGGACGAGTGTCTTTTCGGCCATGATGATGCCTGACAGGAGTTGCTGGTATGAAGCCATATTTAACTTGCTATAGACGGAGACAACGGCGATAAGCACAGCTTGATACGTTAATACCGTTAACACCGATGTTTACAAAGCAAGATAGATAGTTGGATGGATAGAAGGATTGACAGATTGATAGATGATGTTTCATTCAATGGCGTAAATGTGCGTTGTCAATCTTGGTGTCTGTATGACCTCATCTATACAGCCCTTGCGTCGTACGAGAGCAAATTAGGCTTCATTTTGATCCACCTGACCTACTATCAAGGTAGTAAAGCTATCTGTGATACACAAATATCTGTTGTTTCCATTCAACGCAATATTCGGTTTTCTATAGCGAATTATACTCGTTCTCGCGTTTTTCATGTCGACTACGTACACGCCTTGTGGAACTCCATGAATTCAACAATGTAGAAATAAACACCAGGGTATAAATATCCTATCTAATAGTCTCTATTCCTAGCATCATCATCATAATCATCAAAATGGCACTCCCATCTACCCCTCAGTGCACCAATGCCTTTTCCAACATCATTAATGGGAAACCTCGATCCAGCCCAATCATCCACAATGCCATCGACCCTTCGACAGGAAATCCCCTCTGGGATGTCCCAGTAGCTTCGAACGAGGATCTCGAAGATGCCGTGACATCTGCCCGTGAAGCCTTCAAATCATGGTCCACTACGCCCTGGGAAGAGCGTCAGGCGTGTTTGCTGGAGCTGCGAAGGGTCCTGCTCTCCTACAAGGAGGAAATGACCGAGTTGGTTATGACTGAAGTTGGGAGACCGGTTTGTCTCTTTCTATATGTTCTCTACTGCAACTGATGAGAACAGCAACAGTTTGCTGCTGCAGAGGTAGATTTGTCCGCTGACTTCTTGTTGTGTAACGGTATGTCTCATCAACCTTAATATAGACACAGCTAACAGATCAGCACAACAAAAACTCATCCCGGAGGTCATCCAAGAAGACACCAACCGCCTTCTAACCACCCACTACAAACCACGCGGTATCATCGCTGCCATCATTCCCTGGAACTTCCCTCTTCTGCAGGTCGTGGCCAAGATCGCCGCCGCCCTCGTCACAGGAAACTGCGCCATCGTCAAGCCGTCCCCATTTACGCCGTATTCCGCCTTGAAGCTGGCTGAGATGGCCGTTCCAGTCTTCCCTCCTGGTGTCTTTCAGGCCCTGAACGGAGACGAAACCACCGGTCCAGCAATGACAGCTCATCCGGGTATTGATAAAGTATCATTCAGCAGGTCGACAGCGACAGGGAAAAAGGTACTCGCATCCGCCAGCTCGACCTTGAAGGCATGCACCCTTGAACTCGGAGGAAACGATGCAGCAATCATCTATCCAGATGTGGTTATCAAACACACTGCAGGACAGGTCATCATCGGGTCCCTGTATAACAGCGGACAGTATTGTCTCGCTAGTAAACGGATTTACATCCACGAGGATATTTACACTGAGTTTGTGCAGGCACTTGTGGACGCAGTCCGTGAATGCAAAGTTGGTCCTGCAAAGGAAGATGTCATGCTGGGTCCGTTACAGAATGAAATGCAGTTCAATAAAGTCAAGGAGATCTGGGAAGACTGCAAGGATCATGGATATGCCTTTGCTCTCGAAGGTGGACCTCGTGCTGGTCCAGGGTATTTCTTCGATCCGGTCATCGTTGATAATCCCCCAGAGACTTCGAGGATTGCCACGGAAGAACAATTCGGTAAGATTGATCCAGTAAATATAGAACATGGCTAAGGAGATCAGGACCAATTCTCCCTGTTTTTACCTGGTCGGACGAAGAAGACCTCATCTCTCGAGTTAACAATTCGGACAACGGACTCGGTGGTTCGGTTTGGTCTACGGATATTCCAAAAGCACGAGGAATGGCTGGTCGCATTGAAGCTGGATCCGTATGGATCAACAGCTTCCCAAACCCTCTCCCACAGTGTCATCTCGTTGGTTGGAAGAGCAGTGGCGTCGGTGGCGAATGGGGTCTACAAGGCCTCAAGGCTTACTGCAATGTGCAAGTCCAACACGAGTATCGATGAGAAGATAAATGATCCAGAAAATTCAGATTGTATGATATTGTAACAAATTAAACCAAACAATGCTATGTCCAATGAAAATATTTACAAGCGCTATGTACTGATGCGGCCGTAATGGGCAGCAGAAGCAGATGGAGAATAGGCCATCAGGCTATCATAAATACCACTGCCGGTCGCGGTTAATGTCTGCCCTGACCTGCCCGCGTGTTTATTATGCCTCCTTCCGGCTATCTCACACTGACTCCGGTGTTCATCCAGAGTCAGTTGCAACTGAAAGCGGCGCGTGCCTCCATAAACCGGCCTTTCCTCCATAGAGCTCCAGCCCCATGGGGGAATCGCGGAGGGTATCATTCAATATTATTGTAGAACGTCTAAATAGTCATATATCGCAGACTCGTTCACTGTTCGCCTTCGGGCTTCTCTTCATCAGGTTGGGGGCCCATGTCCGGTCCGTTGTAGGTACCGTGGCCATGGGAGTAAGGGTGGTCGGCCGAGTCATCCTTAACGTCGAACCCGGGGCCCCATTCGTAGCGACGCCAGTTCTCCCGGAGCCACCATTCACTAACGTGGGCGGCATCCTGGATGAACTTAACAGCCACTTCGCCGTAGCTGGCACCCACCATCTCAGACAGAGTGTCGAGGTCGAATTCCATCACGTGGTGCAACTCGTACGGGTCGGTGCTGAGATCGGTGAATCGCCATTCGACATCGGGAAGAAGGGGAATGACAAGACGGTAAGGCTTTGCGGCGGATCGGACGGCGAGCCAAGTACCTCCAGTGTTCATAATAGTGAACTGCCACTCCTCTCTTCCATCCTGCTCTGCGATCAGAGGGCGGATCAGAGACTGACCCTCGTACAAAGGAAGGAGATCCTTGAGGGCCTTCAAGGAGTGGTCGTCCAAAGATCCAGACTCGATAAGCAAGTCAAGAATGGTAGGGAGAATCTGGATCGAAGTCACAGAGTTGTCGAGGTTGACTTGAGGGAGCTTAGGGTGAGAGAGAACCAAGGGGACGTGGAAGTTGCCGACATGGGGGTTGTCATAGGGGGTAACACCACCATCGTTGGGAAGAGAAACACCGCTTTGTTCCAGTTAGTCTAATGTCATAATGGTCAAGAGGGCAAGGAACTTACTGGTCACCAGTGAAGACAAGCAGGGTGTCATCCGCAATTCCAGTCTCTTGAAGGAGATCGAGAATCATGGCGATCCAGCGGTCCACAAATCCAATGGTGTTGAGGTAGTGGTTCAGGTTGTTGTTCAATCCGTACCAGGTCTGACCAATCATTTCTTCATACACCTGGCCCGGCATACCCCAAGGGTGGTGGGTGATACCGGTCAGATGGGTGATGAACATGCGCTCTTTCTGCGATTCGGCCTGCTTGATCGCATTTAGGACATACTCACGCAGCTCAGTGTCGGGGTAACCATAGTAGTTGACCTGCTCTCCCTTGAAGGTTCGGTTTGCACGGTCGACGTTCATCGATTCCTGGTTGATCGAGGTTTTGAAACCCAGGGCAGGCGTGAGCAGATTCTGGTTGTCATATCCCTCGGTCACGGACTGCATGAAAGTAGTATGCCACGGCCATGTAGTATAGTCCTCGGTCCTCTCAGGCTTGTTCGATCGACTATCAAGGGCGTCCATGATGTGCGGGAGGCAAGGCTGGTAGATGTGCTGCTTGTATTCACGGTTGAAGTCAGCAGCCAAGGGAACAACACCACACAAAGAGCCAGTAATACTCTTGAGGGTGTAAGTTCCAGAGGTGTGGGAGTTGTTGGCACTGATTCCGCCATATGGCTTGGGAGGGTCAAAGTATTCGAAACCAGATGGGCGTCCAGTCAAACGCTCCGCAGTACGGGTTAAGTTAGCCAAGCGCTCTTCAACCTCCTTGGGAATCTTGTCATTCTTGTACGAGGAGCGAATGCGGTCGAGGACGGCGGATTCGTTGCGGACAGGGAAAACATCCTGTCGGGTACTTTCCAGCTTGAGGAAAATGATGTGCTTGATGTTGACATTGCCTCCCTTCAAGGCATCACGCAGAGGCTCGAGGACTTGTTGGTCGAGGTTGGAAATGCGCAGCGGGTCATTTTCGGGGTTGTAGTGGACACGGTCCTTGGCATGCCAGTCCAAAAAGCCAGCGAGGTTCTTGTTCGGCAGCCAGCTGAAAGGCTGTGGCTTATCGAGAGCGGTGTGGTTGCCGAGCCATTCGTATCCACCGTCCTCACTGTGGGCGAAAAGTCCGGCTTTGCCAGATTTCAACGAAAATGGAGTGATGATAAGAGTCTTGGAAAGGAACCAGTACGACGGGTCGGGCGGACGGGCGATGCGGAGGATGATGATGAACAGGGTGGGAACAAGGATCAAGAAACGCTTCAACAGCGACCGACCGGTTTCTTTGGCGGCGGGCTTAGGGGAAACCAGTAGCATATCCGAAGCACCACCATCATCGCTCTTGTCATCGTCGTAGTCGTCACGTGCAACCTGTTCGTAGACCTCGGGGTCGGGAAGGGGCTTCCGCTTGCGGAGACAGCAGCAGACGGCAGCAATGGAGGAGCTCCAGATCTGCAACACAGCACCAGCAGCATTGTACAAGTGGGGAGTGGCGAACCACGAGATAACCAGGAACAGAGCATCGACGATTATAAATCCGGTCAAACCGGTGAGCAGGGTTCGGATGGCGGCGGAATCGGCGTGGAAGGTGTTGGCCTGTTTCCAGTGAATTTCGGCACCCGTAACAACGTAGAAGGAAGTGTTGGCGGCTGCCATCGAGGAGATGATCAAACTAGAGAGAAATGAGATATTAGTGACTGCTAATTGAGCTGATTGGGATGGGTTGTTGACGAACGTACCCCATAAGCACAACCACCACGCACGATGCGATGCTCGCCCATTTTTGCTTGAAGCTGCGGGTCAAACCTCGCACGATGAAGATGGCCACGGCATCCTGGAAAAAGAAGGTAGGACCCCAGAGAAGCAATCGCCGGACTGGGAGAGAGTTGAGATGGGAGTAGATGTGGAGGAGCTTTGCGGTGATGATGGAGATGAAGATGAGGGAGAACCAGTATCTGCGGGAAGCGCCCCAGAGCACGTCGAAGTACTGGCTGGGCGATTTGACGACACGGCCAGCCGCCTGGGCGCAGGCGTGAAGTCTACCGGCGAGCCTCATGGCCGGAGACAGTGATGGTTAATGAATTGTATTCCCAAGTATGTTCCACCCTCAAAAAAAAGAAAAAAAAGATCACGTTGAGAGGCAAGGGAGACAGACAACACCCCACGGACCTCGAGCACGCGACACCAAGTCAAATCATAGGACGAGGCAGATCTTCAGAGGGGAAGAGATCGAAGGGAAGGAAGATCAGATAGATGGGAGAGGAGGGCAGGAGAGGGGGAAGGCGAGAAATAAGAAGCAGACAGCGGTTCATGGCCGACAGGATGAGACGGTGCAAGCAGAGATTCCAATGAGGCTCCACCCGAAACAAGCCAAGCGTCAGGGTCTCACTGGCATCGCAGCCCCCGATCGGGAATGGCGCCATGTCAGCTCGTCTGTCTTCTTTTTCTTCTTTTCTTCTTTTCCATCTTTTCCATCTTTCCCACTCTTTTCCTTCGTCCTGACAGGCTGGTGATGACCTCACGCCGGAAAAGAGGGGCGTCGATCCAGGGTTTGCTACGGAGTCGGAGTCTGAGTACTACATACGACTCTACTCCCCAACCAGTTACGATATCACGCTGGCCAGTACAACAGTACGGGGTAGACCTGATAGCATTTAGGGTAATTCCGAAAACTGCCGTCAACAATAATCAGCAAATAGTCGCCCGACAGTGAGACAGTAGGCACGCGACCAAAATAGACCCCCATCCATGCCGAGGCTCGATCGGCGGCAAACCACCGGCCCTATGCCCAATCAGGCAGCCTTACGGGCCCGCCAAGACTACAGCCACCAGTAGGAGCGCTCCTTGGAGCAATGGCCCCAATAAACGCCCCCCCGGTGGGTCGCCCCCCAATCAGGGACTGCCTCGTCAGGTGTGCACTTTCCTTTCCTGGCGTAGGCCAATCCTACCCCTTTAAATTCCCTCAAATCTGGGTTATTCTTGGGCGCCAAGACGTTCCATGGCCACGATGAGTCCGCCTTGTCTCACTCTCACCTTGACGCCAAGCATCCCAACTCTGCTCTCCAACTGTCCGGGGTAGAGTTTGGGCTGCCACTGCGCCCTTTCGCGCTGTTGCTGCCGCCAGGATTCCGCTCCTATTTCTATAACGAACATCTGAAAGCCAGCATGGCGTCTTGGCAGCCTGCTTCAGCCCTAGGGAGATAGGAGTTTCAGCCCGTCGCACCAATTACACGTGCCGAAGGCGTGATCAAAGCCACGCCATCCCATGCAGATTCTTACTTCCAGTTTTCTTTCTCTTTGACTTTTCGCATCTCAAGGTGTGGCAGTGGTGTTGCATCCATCCTATCAATGACGCCCGCTTAACGCTTCAGCCCAGTGCCACGAGTCAGTTCCAAGGATTATCCGCGAGTCGATCCTTGGTCGCTGACTTTTCGGGGCCAAAGGCTTCATTCTCAACTGCCGTACCTGATCCTGTGGCCACCGCTTTTTATCGTTATGGCTGTGTAGACCCTGATCAGCATTTAGATTTTAGACCTGTTATCTCTGGCTTTTTTCGTTTTTGGAGGTTGGAAATAGAATATCGCAGCCTGTTCACCCCGCATTTCGAGACTGTGGCATTAGTAATACGTCATCCGGAGTCGCCGGGATTTTACCCTGTCAGGGCGAGTTTCCTGTTCCGTGGATGCTGAATCAATGTTTCATTCATGGAAATAGAGCACGAGACAGGTATCCAAATCAAGCTTATTTACAGCTGTGGAGTGTATCGAGTTGATGATCTGCTCGACTGAAGAAATCAATACCACTCTACAGTTGACAGAATAGTGAATCGTACATTTCATCATTTCCAGTGGCCTGTCATCCAATGCATACACAGTCAGCAGTTAATGCTGGTACCTAGTTAATGCTTCTTGGCTTCCCGTAAGCAGAATATATATATCCGACACAGCCGCCCAAAGCCACATCAAAAGCAAGTCACGTCTACAATAAATCAGGATGACAGAATTGCAACAACGCAAATCAAGAAATCCAATCATCATCCTGGTTTGTCAGTCCACTAAATAAGCCACCCTTTGATGCAACCGCATTTCCGGTCGTCAGTACCCTGTTCTCCGCATTCCGTAGCGTACCACCGGATCTAGATTCTTTCACTCGAGAATTCAACGGTCTAGTCGTCCCATTTGAAAAATTAAAATATATCATATCATCATACAATGATTGACTATGACCAGTCGACCTGTATGACCAAGAAGGAACTGTAGACGACATAATGGACAGCTCAACTCCGTAATCGCTTGGCAACATAGCCTCGTATCCGGCAACCGGAAACAGTAAGACCGCACGAGACTAGCTGTGCTGGGCTGAATACCAAGACTCACGGCGGTTCAAATACATAAGCGAAGGTCAGCCTTATGCCTATCATCTAATCGGACATTTTATGCCTGGGGCATCAAACATCATAACAAAAATAAGGCATGGATATGATAGATTTGGTTGAGTGAGTCATGTGTTGTGATGATTATATTATAAAATATGAGTAAATAGTATAAGTCCAAGCCAAGTAACCCCTTTTAAGCCAAACTCTTTTCATAATTCAATTCGAGTTCCTGGAACTCTCTCCCTGAAGGTTTCAACCTACCACTCTTCCACACAGGGCCGTTAGTTCCTGGCCAATCAATATGATCGTATAAATATGCAGCATGTCTTCATCATGATGCTCTTATTTTGCTTTATTTTTGTTCAAAGGTGTGGACTCTGTTGGTTCTTAAATGTTTCAGCACTATTTTGATCAAGGGATAGAATCGGGAAAGTAATTCCGTATACAATCAAACATCACCTCTAAAAACCATTTAAGGGGTTTTGTTGATATTTAATTCATGATAAAAGTATTTTATTCTGACTTGCACTGGAAATCCCATTGCCAGCTGCCAGTTCTACACTGGCTGTATGCGGAGAGAGAGATAGATATATATATATCATCAACCCACCACTGCCGATGATTAAACCATTCTGGGGTGTATTATTATATTATGATACATGCAGAGACAATTCATGGCTTTTGCATAGTGCAGATGCCATCCTAACATAGCAGAACAGATGTAACACTCTATGTTTATATCTAGACTGCCCTTTTCGGCATGTTCAGTCAAGGAGATATCGGAGGTATCAAATACTAGATACATCATACGCAATGTGTTAAATAGGAAGGTACAGCGATCTACCTCCAGAAAGTCCGTCTATGATGAAATGGATATATGTTCATCCATGGCATTCGTAAAAGTATCCCCCATATGGCATGTTCTACATCGATTTCTCAACCTGGGGATGTGGAATCTGGGGTAGACTCCGGGATATCACCATCATTAAACACAGTATACCAATGCTATCATGATACTATCTAGATATATCAACCAACCACTCTATCTCCTATCTCATACATACAATGGCATATGAAACAGTATCAAACAGTATCACCCTGTAGCCCCTCAGTAGTTTTCGTAGGCTAGATGCTACTCGCTTGGTGTTTCCTGCTACGATACTGATTGTCATTCGTTTAACTAATTATTAGGTCCACAATGGCAGCAGATGAAGTCGCAATTACCTGTTCTCCCCGCATCTCGGTGTTGCATTGAAAATGTTGCTCTTTTTTCGCTTTTTGCCAATTGGGATCAATACTCAATCATTGAAGTATAGCACACGACATGCGCACCCAAAATGTTGATATCACTCCCCCCACAGTGGAAGACCAGAGAAATCCTGCGATTATAGACCAAAGCTACCTCGATATGGACACAAAGAAAAATGAAGTCGCACCTGACCCACACCAGGATGCTTTTGTAAATGAAGAATTCGCAGAGATCAAGTACAAAGTCCTAAAGTGGTGGTATGAGGCAATAGATTCTTAATTTTCAATTGCTAACTCCCCAGGCAATGTGGCCTACTTATGGTTGCCGAAACCGTCTCTCTAGGTGTTCTTTCTCTACCAGCTGCCGTTGCAGGACTTGGACTGGTCCCGGCTCTCATTGTTCTGATCGGACTGGGTGTTCTCGCTTCGTATACAGGATACGTGATTGGACAGTTTGAATGGCGATATCCTCATATTTCCAACGCGGCCGATGCTGGAGAAGTCATCATGGGACGGTTCGGACGGGGGTTGCTGTCAATGGGCCAAATACTATTTCTCGTCTTTAGCATGGCCAGCCATCTTTTGACCTTCAGAATGGTCATGAACACCATGACATGGAACATGTTCAATGATATTTTCGATTGTTGGTATGGTCGTCTCGTGTGTTGTGTTCTGCCTCGAGCTGTAGATAGGATGTCGTGGCTGTCTATTGATTGTAAGTGGGCCTTCCTAGATTGACTTGTGTGACAATTGTAGCCTTTGTCAGTATTCTCGCTGCTGTTTTGGTCACAATGATTGGTGTTGTTGTCCAGAACCCAGGGGTTGCAGCAAAAGCCACGGTCGATGTGGATTTGATCATTGGCTTACTTCGATATCCAATACTGTATTTTCATATGGTGGGTCAGTGCGATATAACATGAACCGCACTGACAGAGTGCAGTAAGCCATAACACCTTTTTCACGATGATCTCCGAATTGGAAGACCCGAGAGACTTTCCTAAAGCACTTGCTCTGCTGCAGTGCATCGATGCGTCTATCTGTCATTGCTGCTATGCTGGTGCCGATGTTGCGTCTCCAGCACCAGGACCAGCCAGCCCATTGATTTCCAAAATTACATGTGGCATTGCTTTACGAACTGTAAGTGTTCAGCCTAAGATAGAAGGAAGAAGCTCACGAATAGATCATCGGCGCCGGTGTCATCAACGGCCATGTGGCATTCAAGCGAGCGTATCTCCGTATCTTTGCCGGCACAGATCGAATGCACAATCGAGACTGGGCGGCCGTGAGTTCGTGGATTGGAATTGGCCTGGGACTGTGGATTGTTGCCTGGATTATTGCATCGGCCATTCCAGTGTTTAACAATCTGCTGAGTTTGGTGGTAGGCTATCGTCCCAACTGGAGGACAAACTGACAAGATAGGCTGCCCTCTTTGCCAGCTGGTTCACCTTTGGTCTTCTTGACATGTTCTGGATGTTCATGAATAAGGATACATGGCTTTCATCCGGGGAAGGGGACTGTTGCGCCTGCCCCATTGACGTATCGATATAGGGCAAGATAGAGAGCGATAGCTTCGACGTAGTTCATCGTGGTGGAGTTTGGGACAAAGCCTACATTCAAATTATCCATCTATTGTCCGTATTTATAAAGGTGTAACATACTCTCTGCGTGTAGGCCGTAGCATTCGAGTAGGCAGTAATACATGTGAATGACTTGATTGAGATTGGGGATCTTCTGCATCTGGCTGACAACATCCTGGAGAGTCCCCTGTAGATTGGTGCCTGAGTATAGCTCGATTCTCGGGTCTGCTGACAGTCTGCTGGATTCAAGTGATAGAGGATGATTGATGAGGGCGATTATTTGTGAGAAAGTTGTTGGAGAAGGGTAGGAGCGGAGACTGTTGGTGAGTGCCCATCTGGAGATGCCACTGGCACCGAAGATGAGGGCGACGTTGGAAGCCATGAAGATGTAGATGATAGATGATAGATGCTCGAGTCAGTTTGAATTGGGAACAAGTCCCAAAGATTATATGCGACCGCTTTTACTACGCCATTGTTCTACATTAATAATGTGTTTTATGAAATAGAAAGAAGATCTTAATTCCGAGTGTGTTAGTGCTCACAGCCTTACATAGTAGTCCACAAGGTGGGGGTATGCCAGATGGCACATAATGGCAAAGTCTTTAGCTAATCTACACCACTGCAATGTTGGATATAGATCATGCCACATGTCCAGGTAGCTTGCATAACCTGTCAGAGCTGTCAGATCGAAAGATACAGACAGGATGAGAATGTATGCGACATGTAAAAATGGCAAGTATAACTTCATGTGATCTGCTCTACCAAATAAACTATCATCGTACGACTGCCAGCTCACTCCTGACTGGGCTATTACCATCCCCTCCTTTCTTGACTCTATCTGCCCATTCCAACTGCACTTCCGGGCCGAAAAGAAGAGAATAACTGGATCCCCCAAAGTGGAACATGCCAATCTCATCTCCCTTGGAAACATGCTGCCCTACATGAACTTGGAAATCACACGTAGACACCTCTGCCATCCCCACAAAGACCACACAAACAAGGCCGATATCAGGGTTATCCGCTTGGATAAAGAGTAGTCCTCTCGTGGCCACTTCGCATAGATATGCCTGCGAGGAGACCAGTGCCGAATGACCATCACCGTAGCCTTCATACGGTGCTTTGGCGTAGTATGTCCCCGGCACGATGGTAGCACGAACTACCGTCCCACTCACCGGACTATGCCAGCGATGGTAGCTGACCGTGCTCAGATACGCCTGGTAGATGGTTCCTCCCACGAAATGGTCCGTGAGGGGATCGTGTGCCAGCAGATCAACGAGCGAATATGGCTGATGTTTCACCCAGAATCGATCACGGAGGGCAACCTTATCTGCAATCTGATATGTTTCCGACTCGCACGCATTCACGATAACATCATCTGAGCCAGGCGATGCAACCGGACGGACATCCTCGCGGAATCGACGGGTGAAAAATTCATCCCAGCAGGTGAAGCCAAAATGAGACTGTGATGGGTCACACACGAATAGTTCGGTGAAACTGCGTTTGTGTCCATCGCAGTTGGCGACATCCTCCATGGCTTGGAGGGCAGTTGGTGATAACCAGCCAGATGGGTCTGTGGTGAGGACATTTGTTGAATCTTCGTTTGCTAGAAGTTGAGCCCATGCGTTCAAGACCTTTTTCAACTGCTGATTGAAACCGTCGTGGATGAACAACGCTCTTCCGGCTGGAGTCGCCATGGCCCAGTTGAGGGCGGCCAGAATCGGAAATCCAACATATCCAGCGTCGTATTCAGATGGATCCCATCGAGGAGCGTTTTGGATAACGTGGTTTAGTAATTGCAGGAAGTGAGTGTAATGGCGGATTTGGGGATGGCCGAGAGGGTCGTGTCTGTATTTCGTCGGGACTTCCTCAAAGGTGGCACAGCATAGTTGGAAGAGGTTAGAGTCAGACTCGATCAAGTCTTTGAATTCTTCTATCACTGGAGATAATGGTGTTGGGTTATTTTTTATGTAGGTTGAGAGAGAAGTGGAGTGGTTCTGCAGTATATTGCTATCGTGAGGCCTCAACAATGCATCTAAACGTGTCATTTTGTATAGTTTGATCAACAGAGATGGAGCAGGAGAGGTATTTATATTCATGTAAACTAGTCTAAGTAGAAGATCGGCATGTTTAACTTCAATATCACGCCTTGCTGGTGATGGACCAGATGATTGGTCCATGTGCCAAATAGCGGTCAAAGATATTCACATCGAACATATCGAATATATCCACTAATCATCACAGCTTCGAACGCTTCAAGTAGTATCCAGCTATCGCAGCAACACCCAATGCCCCCAGCAGTAACGAAGTATTGCTCAACACCGTCTCCTCTCGAACACGCCCGATGTTCGTCGTCTTCTTTCTCTGAATATCCTCCCTTCCACTCCCCTCTACAGTATAGTCTGTCCACTTCACTTTGGCCAGCTCAGTCTGATAGTCCACCACAGTCCCCGGCCAGTTGTTGGTGATTTTGCCATTCGCCTGCTTGTACCAACTGTTGCAGTTGGGATCGGCAAAGCTACTCTGAGCCAATGCAAGCTGGATGCGGTCATTGAACTCGTGCATTGCGTCTGGTGTTGGACAGAATGCAAGGGATTTACCATTCCGGCGTGCTCTTAGAACCTCACCGACGATGGTATTGAGATATCGTGACTGTGCTTCGATCATGAGGATGATCGAGTTGTGACCTATGCTGTCAGCGTGATTGATATAGCAATGTGTGGTACTCACCAAGATTCGTATTTGGGCCGTAGAACATGCCAAAATTAGGCAGATCCTCGACCGTCACTCCTTGGTATGCCGTGGCACCGTCTTGCCAAATGTCAGATAATGCACGGCCGTTGCGACCATACACCTTGATGGGATGCATGAATTCAACTGTTCTAAATCCAGTCGCCAGGATGATGCAGTCGTATTCCTGCACTTCATCATCCTCGGTTTCGATTCCCCTGGGGGTTATCTGGGCAATTCGTCTCGTTTCCAAGTCGACATTCTCCTGGTTCAGTGCTGGGTAGTAATCATCCGATATGATGAGTCTCTTACACCCAGGCGCGTAGTTTGGAGTCAGGCTCTCCCACAAGTTTGGTTTATCCTTGATCTGAATCTTCATCATTGTCGCACTAGCCTGACGGACTATATTGGCAAACGACGAGTTGCTATCTGCTATGACATCGTGGAAAGATTCACGAAAGTCCATCTGCAGTCCGCGTTTCCGCCATCTGAGCGGTGGAACATACTTGAGCAAAGTCTGTTGCAACGACGAAACAGGTCTATCAAGACGAGGAATCACCCAGTTGGGACTTCGCTGGTAGACGGCCAGATGGGAGACTGCCTTTGCGACTTCGGGGACGATCTGAGCGGCGGTGGCACCTGCATTGTTAGGTTTGAATTGAAGATATTATCAGAGATGGATTACCATTGCCAATAATAGCCACTCTCTTCCCAGCCATATCATAACTCCAATCCCATCTTGCAGAGTGCATGAGCTTCCCCTCAAAGTCGTCCAATCCAGGCATATCCGGGAATCGAGGCTCATTCAACTGTCCGACGGCAGAAGCCAGAAAGTCGCACTCGATGGTGTATGAATCGATGTATTCTCTGTCTTTCACACCGGTCACGTTGACGCTGACTTTCCATTTGCTGTTCTCGTCATCCCATCGAGCCTCTTCGACAGCCGAGTTGAATCGGATGTGTTTGTATAGACCGTATTTCTCGGCGATGTTGATGAGATATGCCTATCTAGTTAGACAGTATTGATGCTTTTGGATGGACAGAACATACCAGAAGCTCTTCCTGTCCAGGATATTCTCTCGACCAGTGCGGATTCTGCTCAAACGAGTAACTATACAAAGCACTCAAGACTGTTTGGTCAGCCATCCATCTCCTCTGGTGTATGGATGTCTTACCATCACAGCAGCATCCTGGATATTTATTATCATTCCACGTCCCTCCAACGCCGCTGCTCTTCTCCAGAATCACAAAATCACGACAGTGATTCCGCTTGATCAAGTCAATGGCCATGCATATTCCTGCTGCTGTTAGAGGTGTTTCCTACATTTATACGAAACATACCTGAAAATCCCGCCCCGATAATCACCACCGGTGCACTGGTAAACTTTTCGTTGGCCATTTTGATGATGAATAGAATATGGGATGGAATTCGATGGCAGACAGTCAACAAAAGTGATTCCTTCCCCGCACCGATCGTCGGTTGCCTCGGGTGAGCGACAACCTGTATAGCTAGCTCCACTTGGCTTGTCTTTCTTCACCGGCTATTGCGGCCGAGGTTAAATTAACGAACTTTGGATGGACGTATGAATAGTATAAGAACATTGCATGCTAATCTATTTGACGGTAGCTATATGTCGATAAATAGGATTAGAGACATCCCCTATATTTATCCTTCTCACCACATGTCAAAACCGCGATATGATATGTCAGTCATGGTGATAGTTGCTCCGATGTCACTTCTAATAATAGCATTATCTACACAATGGTGTTATGTCCCTTGTCACAGCATAGTCGATGCATAAAAAGGCTATCAAAAGTACGACATTAGAAATCATGAATTATCTTCCAACGCGTAACACATATCCTTCAGCCAGCAGAACATCGTCCGTGATGATGGCACACGGATTATACTCGAACAGCATTTGGACCAACAAATGCCGCGGCCATGCTCCCTCGACAGCCATTTGAATCAATGCGGGCATCACCAAGAGATGATCTACATCGTTCAATAAAAGCTGAATGACCTCCGACCCTTGCGATTAACCTGTATCAGCATGTCAATAAGCTCATCGCCATATCGCTGATCCCAACCATGGGAATCGATGATCTCTGGAGTTATTGGACAGATCTGCGTACGGCTCTGCCGCTGTCTCATATGCTTTGGCTGCGTGGCATTCATCAGCACCTTGGCTGCGCCCAGCATGTCGGACTCGATGATCGAGATTGGCTCTCTAGATCGCAGAACCTTAATCATTCGAGGACCCGGTGGCTTTCGGGAGATGGCAGCTGCCAGATTATTTTCATACAATACACGATAAACAGATATTAAGTTCATGGACAAGAAGTAATAATAAAGATCATGGGCTGAAGCGGGGTACTATCCAGTCACGTGGCGTGTGATCCCCGTAATAGAGATGATCTTATCCATAGACTTTCACCGTTTCACCTTCTTTCTAGCAACTCTTGCAAAACCCAGAATGACCGGCCGAGGACTTTTAAACTAGGCGGAAGCCCGCCCGATCACTCCTCCCGACCCCAGCCTTGCGACAAGGCCAGTCCCTGAGACGAGAAATTACGCCTTCCGATCATTTGGCCCAGCCGCTACCAGCGATGCCCAAGTGACACAGTCTGTACATGAGCTGGAGCATCAAGCAGACCGTTCAACTTATACTGGGAACATAGATTTTTACAGCCCCACAATGGACGCCATTCTTAGGCTTTTGACAGAAACTGAACAATGGCAATCTACCGAAAATGATCCTACTTGGGGTTACTATGTCTTTGTCACAGCATACTCTGATAACGCACAGAATAAATTGTCACAGGCAATAGCTAACTGGATTTAGGTGTGTCACAGCGTACTCTGACAATGCACGGAACAAATTGTCTCAGGCAATGGCTAACTGGGTCAAGGTGGTTGAGAAGAGCCTAACCATTGAAACATTCCCTATCTACTCCACTGAAGCTCTTCGTCGTTTCAAATTCAATGTTATCCAGGACCAGGATGCTCTGGATGGTGCACCTGTAGATCGAGTACGCGGTGAATTTCATGCACAGATCAAGGGGTTACGCTTGCGCGAAAAGAATGGTGATGATGAAGATCAAGATGATCCCACTGGAATATCTGCTTTTCTACCGCCTGCACGGAACCTGGCATGTTTTCTACTTGATGAGGCTGCCATTAATATCCTAGCTGATATTAGCAATATTCCAGATGACCTTCTAGAGTTTCTGCGGATTTTTAAAAATAAGACCATAACGATTGTGGATGGCTTCTGGGATCGATTGAGACAGAAGAACCAGGAGAGCTATCGCGGAGTTGGCCAGCTGGATATATCAGGGTTGGTGGAGTTCTATACTGAAGTGATGATTCGTGCAAATGCTGGTGCCATGGCGGATCTTCATCCTATTAACGACTGAATGGGACTATTGCGGAAATGAATCTCATGTGCATTTGTCTTAGAAATGCTTCAGCAGTGTTTCAAGCAGTGTTGTAATGACTTGTCTATGTTGGAAATCAACAACTCGAAGGGTGATGTAGAAGTTACCCTAAACCCCAAAATCACGATGGAGATCAAGTTCGACCAGTGAAGCTTAACGGCGATCAATAAATGAGAAAGAAGTGACATCCAGGCTCGCAAGAGTAGTGATTCTGGGGTTGGTTATCTATTCAACATCTTCTCTCCTAATAAGGTTACTTATGGTATAAGTGGCGTGGATCTTTTAATTAATTTATTTTATTACTCTCTAATAGATTTTAGTGATGGAAAGAATGCAGGATAGGATGGACTCATCAGTCTAGGAGAATTAATTAGTGACTAACCAGGAAAAAGTCCGCCTACATAAGCTAGAAATATGAAGACTGGCTAGATTCTAGCCTACTAGGACCGCGTCGCTCTACAGAGAATGTTCAAATTAGATATCCTTACCTGCCTAGGTAAAGAGGATGATAATAAAATGCCCTATTATAATAATATTGATTTATGCAAAGCTAGAGTTATTATAAGTAAGAATTATAAAACTGAGCTGGCTAGTGGCACCATAGACATAGATTAAGTTAATAAAATCATGATCTAGTCAGTTTCACAGGGGGTGTTTGACCCCTATATAGGTTAGACTGCTTAGGGGAAGATACTAGTTATATATATAGATAGTCCTATGAAAACCTTATATACCTATCCCAGTCAGATTAGAGTAAAGATGATTGGAACTATAATATTTATTAGATTTCACAAACTAGAATAATTACATAGGTGGAACTATAAGCAGAAATGTCCTTCCCTAGACTGGTACTAATAGTCAGGACTATGTTAGTAAGTAGTCTGATGCCAAGCAGGAAAGTTGATAGAGTCTGACCAAACCTTCCAGCTAAACACATCATGGAGCTGTGAACATTAAAGCTATTCTTCAATGATGTCGCTGCAAACAAATTGCCTAACGGATTAAACTCAGGTTTTGATCAGATCTACTGTAACTTCATAAAAAGCTTGATCATACACTCACTGAATAATCCCCTAACGACGCTAGGAAGCACAACTAATATTGATGTCCCTATAGTCTGCCTGATGCAGCTCCATGGCTCAGATGAGAACTGGAAGCATTTTATTCATTTAGAGAAACATATAAATTCATTTAAGGAAAGGATAAGTATATGTACAGAGCCCCAGAACTATATTAGCAGCTGACAGATGCTCTATAGCTTTAGGAAGGGAACAACCCAGTAGAACTAAGAGTGTAAATGCGTGTGAATAGTGATTGCAGTTAGTGGAATAAAGGACTTGTTAGCATTCGCACGGTCATCAATGACTATTCTTACCTTAACATTAATAATATCCATGATAATCTAGTCATGACCACTAATAATATCAAGGACGAGCTGAAGCTCGATGACAAGGCTTGGGTTAACACGCCTAAAAGGGACGATTGTCCACAGGCATAGCGGAATATTGGAGTAAATGGATTAAAGGCCACTTAAGGCGTATACGGAGAGAGGGAAGTGTTTTTGTCGCCCTCTGCATCCATGAAATGCAGATAACTTGGTCAACTGCTGATCCTAATGACCAGCTAATATAATACGTTCTGGGTGCAGACTCATCTGATCACTGTGAATTTGAATGGTCAAACCTAAGGGCTTTATCATGTATTTTATGAAGCATTAAGTTTAAGTTAGCAACGAAAAAAATTAAGTCTGTTGTACTATGTTGAAGCATAGCCAGTGGGCATGATGTGTCACGAGATGACTAACTGGTAGCAGTGAAGGGAACGCAACAAATTTTGAAGGATGAAGTATTGAGAACAGTTAATGCAGCAAACGGATGAAGCTACAAATATAACTATTATTAATTAAACAATCATCTAAGTCTACAATATCCTTATATATCTATACGTTAATATACTCCTAGTCTACTCCTAGGGGTATCTAGAGTCAATCCAATCATCCTTTAGATGGTGGGATACTCAGGAAGTCACTATGGGAGTAGGTAGTCACATGGTTCGTGGGCGTTTATCTGGGTGAACACCATAGAATGCGGCTATATAGGCTGAAATTAAATTAACCAATGCTGGATGGGCACATGAGTGGTATAGCAACATTGCATTCTGAATCTATTTGACAGTGGCTATATAAATAGGGATTAGAAACATCCCATATATTCATCGATCTTATAATATGTTTAAGATAAGATATAATAGATATTAGTTATAGTGATGGTTACTCCGATATCACTTCTAATAATAGTATTATTTATATAAGGGCATGATGCCACTTACAACAGCATAGTCAATGCATAAAAGAATATCAAAATTACGATCGGCTATCTTGAATTTGCCAAGTTGTGTACCATGGAGTGACTAGTCTATAAGAAAAATTGCAATAGAAATACATACTCTAACATGCCCCATGCTGCATGAGCAATTCAACTACTTCCCGAGACGCAACTCCACGTCCGATGTGCAAAGCGCTACCGTGTTCGACAGAGCAGTAGTTGACATCGGCCCCATTGCTCAGCAATATTTCAACCGCCTCTCTGCGATTCCCAGCGATGGCTGCTAGAAGAGGAGTTTCAAAGCAGCCATCCACGGAGTTTACATCGGCACCACGCTCTATCAGAAGCTGGACTGTATTTTCATGACCCAGAAACGATGCGAGATGCAAAGCATTGCCCATGCTGTCTGTTCTGGCGTGAATATCTACGCCGTGGACTAGCAAAGCCTGTGCCACTTTCTGACATTCTGACCTCGCACGTTCAAAGGATTCGCAAGACCATGTGCCAGGATGAACACGAACGGACGTCAGAAACCTTGGATAGTCACCTGAGAATCCTCGCTCAACCCTTGCCAGGTCCTGAATGAATGGGATTGCATGTCTGGATAGGGCCGTGAGTAGAGGGCCACCATACTGCGAATGCTTGATATGGACATCAGCACCGTGGTGTAGAAGGAGAGCAACAATATCGCCTTGTGGGTGGAATGATGCAGATGCAACAAGAAGTGGGTGGTTGTCGCTGGTGTCATCGTTGATTGCGACACCAGTATTCAGCACATCTTGGACCGCATGCGTGAAGCCTGCGTTGGCAAGTGTTGGAAGAATGGCAAGAGTATCCTGGACTCCATCCAGCAGCAAGTCGCATATGTCAGTGTCTTGCCGGGAACATGCTGCAGGCAAAGCGTCGGCTCGCAGATATTCCTCCTTGCCATCACCAGCCAGCTCATCCAAGAACATCTCGATAATGAAGCGATCTCCACTCCAGCAGGCTGATTCCAACGCGTTGGGGATCTCAGGGGGATCACCTATGATTGCCCCGGCATTGAGCAGTTCCTGAGCAACTAATCGGTGTCCATTCAATGCAGCTATTGCCAAAGGAGAATCGCCAGAACAGTAATTCGGGTTGGCCCCAGAATTAAGAAGGACCTGAATGGCTTCTAAATTGCCAGTACGTGCCGCAACCAGCAATGGTGCCCCCGATGTATTGATTTCAGCCCCGGCGAAAATCAACTCCTGGACTATTTGAATGTTTCCCAGCTCGCAAGCCTTAGTTAATGCCGAGTCATTCACTACTTTGTTATTGGGATTCGCTCCAGCAGCTAGCAAGAGTCGTACAATATCCAGAGCCTCTGCGTGGCCTCGAATAACGGCAGCTGCTAGAGGGGTTCCGTAATCACCATTGACAATGTTTGGATCTGCCCCAGCTAATAGTAGCTGCTTGACCACCTCTTCATGGCCATGGAAAGCAGCAGCCTGCAGAGCAGACCCGTAGTGGTAGCCAACTGCATTTACATCGACTTGTCGCTGGACGAGCAGATCAACACACTGACGGTCACCAGCCACTGCAGCCATCTGCAACAACATGCCGTACTCATCCCTTGTCGCTCTTGCTTGAGGGAACCTCTGGAGTAATATTTTGATCGCTGCACCAGGGCCTTCATCGAGTACCTCTTGGACGGAAGTCGACGTGGTGAATCGGCCACACAACGAACCAAAGAATGGGAGAGCTGTGCTCTCAATGAATTCATCACCGCTGCTCTCAGGCATTTTGGCGCCGGCTTCATAGAGGACTTGCAGGGCAGGCCCTGCACCACTCTCTCGACGAGCAGCAGCATGGAAAAAGTTCTTGGTTTCGCCCGAGGGTATTGTGGCCCCCTTGCGAATGAACAATCGTATGACAGCAGCAGAGCAGTGGGAGACGGCCAAAAACAGTGGAGGAACTGTATGGCCTCCCAGTGCATTGGCATCTGCATCGTGGCTTAGCAATACTTTGATCGTTTCCTCTTGATTCCTTCTTTGCTCGGGGTCGGAAGTCCAACTAAGAAGATTTTCATACCAGCTCAAGGCTGCTTGAAGGGGGCTCATTGGTAGGGGTCGCTTCAACTCTGGGATGCTTTTCAGACTGCCTAGAATAGAAAACAGTGTCTCCTTCAGTTGATGGAGGATCCATCCGTCATTACTGTCCCTGAGCATGGCTCTGCGATCTGGTACGCTGATAGCTCTATTGACATCTGCCCCTGAAGTTATCAACAGTTCTGCAAGTCGTGAATGACCATGCTTACATGCCATGACCAGACAGCGAGAGAGCAAAGTGGTGTAGGAATAATCATTCTTGACATGCATTAGAAGGAGGCGCACAGTTTCTTCATGGCCCCCTGCACAGGCAAGCAGGAGACCCTTGTGGCACACCCTGTGAGAAATCCTTGAATTTCCAAGATCATACGAAAGAAAAAGCTGGACTAGGGCATGCTCTCCCTTGTTAGCGGCTTCCAATACATCGTTCCAATAATCGCCAGCCAGCAGGTGTTGTCTGTCATTGTCAATCAGATATCTCGCCACTGGCTGATGGCCCGAATTGACGGCAGCTTTGAGAGCCTTGAATAACATGTCGCGGATAAAAATGGTATAATTTTCATTTTCACTAGGCAGGGATTCCAGCGAAGTGGTCATGTCCGAGCCCAGTAGATCATGGTTTATCAAGGAGAACGCTTTGGTCACCATGGCCGATTGGCCTCCAGCACATCCACCGATCAAGAGCTTTGGTATGTGTGAGTGGATATCTTGGATTGGTCTCATCTCCATTGATCGACCCCTTTGTTTGTATGACAAGAGGGTTTCCACAGTAGTCAAATGTCCATGGAATGCCGCCTCTTCAATCGCCTGGTCGATATACGGTGTCATTTTCAGACCAGTGGCAATGAAGAGATCGACCAGTTCCTCATCACCGCTCGCACATAATTTTGGGAAAGCTTGGCCAATTTCATCGTCTGAGATTTGCACTGAATGACGATGCCTGAGTAGAGTACGGGCAGTAGATTTATTCCATGTGAAAGCAGGCACGTGTGATAGGTCATCGCTTCCGTCGTCTGCGTCCTGCACTTGGTAGTCGCCCAAATGGCCTGACGACTGGCGCAGGATATCCGGGTATTTCTCATACTCGCGAAAGTACAGGGGGATGCCCCACGACCATGGACGAATCAGCTCATATCCTCGCTTGAGGAAAAGACCGACGATCTCCTCACAGCCCGCTACTACAGCAGCATTGAAAGCGTCACCATCAATCCCTTTCTGATATATACTGGCGCCAGCGTCAAGCAGTGTCTCCACGACCTGAACGTGCCCATTGTATACAGCAGCATGCAATGCATTGCCATACATCCCACCGTCGTTGTCGATTCGAGCCCCTGCCTGTAATAGGATCTTGGTGATGAGTGTGTGCCCCTTCATTGCTGAAGCCTGAAGAGCATCTCCGAACGACCCAAGTCTGTTGACGTCTGCGCCAGAGTCGAGCAGAAGTTGAACAGTGGACTGGTGACCCATCAAACTAGCTGCTCGAAGAGGTGTCCCAAATTGGCCTTCTTTCTCTATATCCAAGCCTCTGCTTAGCATTAGATGTATCGGGCCATTAGCTCCACCTAAAGCTGCCAGAGAAATGGCATCCGGGGGAATTCCTTGGATTAGTTGTGGACTCCGCAGGAACCGTGTCACGACTCCCTCCTGTCCCTTCATGAGCGCTTTCTCGAGAGCTCGATAATGACCAGAGGTTGAGTTACCAAAAGATGTGGAGAGTCCATGTTGCAGATGTTGAATGGCCTCGACAAATCCAGCTTCAGCGACGTTTTTCAAAGCGTAGTCATATTCATCTTGGGTGGAAATGACAGATTCTCTCAGAAGCATCAGAGCGACCTCCTCACGGTTCCCTACGCAGGCAGCAGCCAGTGCATTATCGAACAGTCCAGTTAATTGGGGATCTGCGCCATGATCGATCAATTTCTGTACAATTGCAGTGTGTCCGGAGAAGCAGGCGGCCTGCAAAGGATTTCCATACTTCCCCCCAGACATATTGACATCAGCGCCAAACTGTATCAAAGAGTCTATGATATGCGCTCGACCAAAAGCAGAAGCAAGGTAGATTCCGGTATGACCAGTATCATTTTTCTGGTTCCAGTCAGTGCCCGGTATATTGGCAAGTTCTTCAAGAATGTCAGAAAGACCAAATACTGAAGCGACGTATAATGGGCTATAATTTGGGCTGGGAGCAGCATTCATTGAGATGGCAAGGCGATTCTCACGGGGGATATTCTTAGAAAGCTCCTTGACTTCATCAACCCAGCCTATGAATGCAAGACTGATCTCTTTCTCGCAAAAGACAAACTCCATCATTCGTTGGAGGAGGTCGCCGTTGGTTCCATCTGCGAGTCTGACATGCTCTGCCCAGTACAGGACGCCATAGTGATAGAAAAGACCTTGGATGCTGAGAGGGGCACCGATATCTGTTGGGATATAGGATGTGCAGACGTTGAGACAGCTAATGGCAGCCACTCTGTGATTATCGGCTGAGGTAAATTCAGGTTTCGATTCAAGGAATTCCTGGACAGAAACATGTGCGAATCGAAGGACATCCAACTCTGAGTCCACGGTAATAAGATTAAAGCACGTGCCCAGAACCTCCACAAGAGATAGCTGTGTATTCGAATTGTCTGGATCCGCCATTGAAAGAGCTGTGAGAAAGGCTGCTGGTGACAATGGCTGCTGGAGACATAGTAGCCATGAAAATGCACGCATTGCAGTGTCACGGGCAGCACTAGCACCAGCGGATATTCTCGTGAATGTATCTGCATACACAAGGTCCAGAGTATCACTGGGCAATCTTGCCATTGCTGCCTTGACATCCGCTTCGAGCTTCATTTGGCAGAGGCTGTTGATTTGCAATACAACCCAAAGGAACCTGCGCGTTTAGCAACGATCATACCATACATAGTCAGAACTTACATCTCTTTGGCAGCAGTAAGGAGTGTCTGTACTAATTCTTCTCGAAGACCATCTGATACATCACCCCCGAGAAGCCTCCGATTGTGAATAGCTTCAGTGACGTGATGGCGGACAAATATAGCCATATCCTGATAACAATCCGAGCTTTGAATTTGAACCCGATGATCACTTCGGATGTTCTTGACAAAGTGGTCTCGGCTGGAAATGAGAATCTTGGCAACATTTGTGGATTCCTTGACTATCCTGTCGAGGGCTGTCACCAGCTCATGCCAACGGGTTTCTTGAACTTCATCCATGGCATCTATAATGATGGTGACAGGATAAGACAAGGTAATATCCAAAATCAGCCTCACGCACTCTGATATGCATAATTTCGGGATATCCCATCCGTTGAGCTTTGCCTCATCCTCTCGTCGCTGGTAGTCGTTCAACACTGCTTCGTGGATGTCCCTTTGGTTGTTTTGACTAAAGGCCAGCTGCCGAAGAAGGCTTTGCATTATGTCTTCTGGATCTGATCTCTGCGGCTCAAAGGAGTTTCTGGTGCAGTAAAAGTAGGCCACGGGTGCTGCGACGGAGCCATTTGGCCCAGATCTGTTTTGCAAGAATGAGTCGATGACGTTGGCAGTGATGGATGTCTTTCCCGATCCCGGGATACCATGGAGTAGAAGAATAGAAGATGAGCTAGAGGATTTCCAGTTCTGATACTCTGGGTGATTCAGAAACCAATGTCCGCATCCTGGGATATTCTTCCGGATGTGGTCCTTGTGATGTTGGATGAAAGGAACCGAGGACAACCACTGCAGCAATGCAGACTGTTTGTTGATCTCCAATCTTCGCATGGCAGTAGTTGTCTCGTCTGCCATTCGCAGGATAGGTTGCTCCAATAACTTGACTAGAGACTGCGTGGCTGCAACGTTTTCTCCAGTACGTTTGAGCTCTTCCATGTCAGCCAACGTCGTCAAGGCCGCGACACGCTTTTCTTCCGCTTCGATCGCCTTCATTTGATTGTCTTCTGCTGTGTAGAATGCACTTTTTAAAACCCGCTCTACTCTATATTAGTCTCTGGTAGGAGTGGAAAGAACGACATTTCGCCTCACTTGTAGTACTGGTTTGGAAGTAGCGCTTTGCCTTGACCAGGTATGCCAGCACTTTCTTGTACAGCCGCACCAGAGCAGATTCCAGCTCAGCACGGATCGGGGAGTTACAATCGAGATACAGTGTCTCGAAGATGGTATACCGTGTGATGAGCTGGGAGATGGTCTCTATTCCCTCCACGGTCGCTCCGAACACGTGCTGGTCACTGACTGCCATCTTCAGGGCCATCAATCAGTTGATAGAATAATCCATGCATTAGGAGGGTACTACCTGCAAAACAAAGCGTACTCCGGCCCAGGGCAGCGATGTATGGACTGGGTCATACTGTGTCGCGACATCCCCAATTGCCTTGAATTTATCCAGCCACGAGACAATTTTATCCAGGACATCGCGAACGATAATCTCTTCTCCATTCGACTTGCGGAATCTCCATTTCTTTCGCAAGCAGAGTTGCTGTTTCTCCTTGGCAGTGTGGAGGACCGAATCGACGACGCGCCGGCTGTTGCCTCTGAGGGTGATGCCCGCTTTGACCTCGTTGTCGAGACTATCCCATGCCTGTTGCCAAAGATTTGGGTGGTAAGTTTTCTCGAGTGCTTGGGCGCTTTTTCTTATTGTCATTTTTCGCAAATGTCAAGATATCAGCTGAAGGAGTCGACGCTCTGAGGGGTTATTATAGCTACTTGAACACGAGGCTGTGTTTTGGGGAATATTACTGGATGTTGAGAACTGATCGACAGGAAGATGGGGCAAGCACAGCCTCGTGAAGACATAATCACAATTTGTGCCATGCAGGAAAATCAAAACTATTCTTGGTTTATACTTAATATAAGGTTAAAATGGCATTCGACTGCAACAAAAGTAATCACAAAATGAAGACCATTGTGGGAATGATAGTTCTGCGATCATCCATAATTCCTCCCTCCTAGAGTTGATAAACACGTTTAGTTCCTTCCTCCAGGGCAGTCCATGTCGATAGAAAGATCGGACGAGCCACAGATAGCTCCATCTCCAGCACCGCTCTGCTTGGTGCACTGCGATAGTTAGTCTCGTGATATCAGTGGATGTAGATATAGGCTTACACTCCCAGTTCGGCATTTGCTATACCATCTCATCAGTACATAGTAGATAATGGTGTATGAGAAAGACCTACCGGTTGGTTCCTGCGACTTTGCACGATGTGCCATTGCATTCCTATACTGTATTAGAGATGATAGATGATATGTCTAAAAGACTTACCCCACACTGAATCCATCCACTAGGGCAAGACACAGCAGCACTATCAGTACTACTGCCACTGTCTTGAGCAGGAGCAGCCATGACCATAGAACTGGCCATCAGGGCGAGGATGATGTTGGTAAACTGCATTTTCAGCGTAGGTGGGATGTGAAGATAGAAAGATGTGATTGTTGATCTGGATGAAGAACAAACTCAGCGGAGATCAAGGGCTTTATATACCCCGATTTCTAGCCAAAGTCAGTCTACTATATATTATACAGCCTGATATGTATAGATAAAATGGCAATGGCTCGGATTGTCTCGGATTCATTTCGTATATCCTCCTTCGTTCTCATGGAAGAGGTGGTCTTGTTGAGGGACTCCTGGATGCTACCCAGTTGGAATTAAAATCAGGCCTCTCAAGAGAATATGATACGGGGTACTGGCTGATGCTGGTGAAGCCATGATCCCACCTCAGCGAACTATACAAATGTGGGGCAATCTGATAGATATTGGTGACGTCGGATGCGCTGCACCCCACGTAATCAATTGGAAACAAACTGAGGCTATTCCATTTTCCATATGGTTGTTGATCATTCATGACCACAGATCCCTGTATAAAGGTCATCTGTGCCTTCTTGGAGATGCAGTCAGCTATTAGACTGTTGGAGGCTCTATCAAATCAAACATGTTGGACAATCCCAGCACTGCAGTCGGACTATTTTGGAAATAGTTACGGTATTCTTATCAGTTACACTTGCCATCAGACACTAATTGAACAGCTTATTAAATAATATTTATACATTCATTGGTTTAACTTTGTAGATGTACTAATTTCTAGGCCGCCATACGCTCAACACGAAGCTGCAGCTCCTTGACCAAGTCGATTCCCACCTTGGTGGCCTCATCCAGGCTCTCATCAGGCAATCCAAGAACCTCATTCTGCACTTTGTCCGAGAGATCACTCGAACCATCCGGGTAAAACGTCCTTGCGTACAGCATCTTGCTAAACCCAGCCATGTTACCCACTTTCACCTGCGTCAGGCCATCCTCGTATCGCTTCTTGGTATCCTCGTGAGTAATCGTCCAATCGGCGTTGGTGGTGCCGGTGACACGCTTGACGCTTTCAAACATGTCGTTCTGGCTGACCACAAAGCTCTTAATGTACACGCCCTTGTTGAGGAAGGCCGAAACAGTAAGGCCGGAATCGTTCTCATCCTCAGGAAGCTCATTGAGGCTCAGCACCCTGGCCACGGCGCGCCCAACCTGCGATAAAGTCGACGTCGAGATCCCGGTGTTGCCATCGTCATAGAGTGTCAAAGAACGCTTGTCAAAATCGAACCCAAAGCGCGCATCACCACCCGCCAAGCTGTAGTCGTACCAGAACCCACAGCACACGGTGATCCACTGCATGCCGAGCCTCTCGATTTCGTCCCTGTTGGCCTTGGCTACAGGTCCCAAAAATGTGTCTTCGCCGAGTTTAATGTTGTCAATGTCGCCGGCGTACCCATTAGGCATGACGTAGGGAATGCCAGCCTTGGCGGCCGCCTGGACAAGCTTGCTGTGGGTGTCCCGGGGCGCAGTAGGAGCCATGGTGATGATCAAAAACTGCTGGCCTTGAAGAGCGGCAACAAGAGTGGCCTCATCATCGTAGTTGACTGGAGCGACTAGAACGCCCTCGGGGAGTTTGTTGCCGCTGTCTTTGCGGGAAAGAGCCGTGACTGTGTGTCTTCCGGTTTCTAGGAGGGCCTTGGCAATGTGCGATCCAATAGTGCCTCCAGCCTAAGTGTGTTAGTTTCCTTTATGCGTATTGTTGTTGATTGGATTACTTACCCCAACAATGGCGACTCTTTCGATGGCGTTTTTGAAGCCGACAGGCTGGTTTTTGGCGTACTCAGGCATTGTGGTTGGGAATGGATTAAACGCTGCGATTGAGTGTGTAAGAGAATGATAAGTGTCTGGCTATTCCTCTGTTCAGAGAATCTCCATCTATTTATACATTTCAAACACAGCCTCGACAGCTATCTCCGCCGCAGAAGCCGCAGCATTCACGCTGTCTGATTGGCTGGTGCGGCAGTATAGACGAACTCCGCAATAGCCGCAGATAAAGCCGCACAGGATGATTCACCTACAAGTCACATGAAGTAAGCTTACTTTTCAAGGTTAGATAAGCATTATCTTATCATAGGTACAACCGAATTTGATTGATAATTCACATTGAATTACAGTTGACTAGAGTGAATCAATCTCCCTACAACTAGATATCAGCACCAAGCATGGACAAATACGGCTCGATGAAGAATTGATCCCAGTTCACTCCCCAGTCCATGTCTGGGACCGCAGTATTGACCTCAGATGCCGGTTCCTGAAAGAATTCATAGCCCGCCTCGACAGCTTCCAGCTGAGCAAGTTCCTTTCGCTTCTTTGCCATATTAAGGCTGAGTAAGTGGCGCGCCATCGACAACGCCTCACGGGTCAGTCCTGTATCGGCAGCCTTGACCAGGTTCTCCAAACCCTTGAATGCAGCGCCGAGGTGGGCGGAGGCCGCGGGCGTGTCGATGGCCAGCAGGATGCAGGTATACTGGAAGACGCTGCCGATGACGTTCCAGAACAGATGACCCTTGCTAGCCTGCTGCTCGGCCGCTTCTATTGCGGCGTTGCCGCTATCTATGATGAGCTGAATGATTTCGTCCGGTAGGCGGATCTTGAGCTGGTAAAGGCGTCGATAGAAGCAAAACGCAATGTCTGCCTTGGTCACCACCAGGAACGGATGGGTGAAGTTGAGCTCGTCCAGCGCCTTGAGACGCTGAAATAGCCCCTCACTCGGACTTGGGTGCTGCAATTCGTGCTGGAACGGAGAATTGGGCGATGGAATGATCTGGATCAATTGAACAAACTGATCGGCCACGGAATTTGGTTTCGCGATGATCGGCTGGCAAGTCACGGTCCGAAATGCTACAGGAGAAAGGTCGTACTCATAGGACAGCATGTTATGTCCGGCCCATGAGATCCAAAAAATTCTCCTCAGTCGGTCCTCATCATGCCCAAGGGCAGCGGCGCTAGAGATAGATGCTATCTTCTTGACGTTCTCCTCCTCATGCAGGCCTATTGCTTCACAGAGGTGCATTTGCGTGCACGAAGCGATCCAAGCATTGCTGGGCCGGGTGGTGGCTCGGAGATAAAGCACCCTCATGCCCCACGCAACGATGTGGTCGATACCATGCAAACGCATTGAGGACGGATCATCGAGGATGGCTTTGGCGTACTGCACCAAGTCAGACTCCCGCGGGTGTCTTTTATCAGAGAGGAATGACCCGAGAGCAGCGACACCAGCGGCCACGGCGGCAAAGGCCACCCCGTTGCTGCCCGAACCGTGGTAATAATCTTGACATCGCTGACCATAGATCCTAGGGTCCATCACATCGCCGATGGGACCCAATACTGCGAAGTACACACCCGAGAAAAAGCCCAGGTCTTCCACCGAGATGAGATCTCCCAGAAAGCAGTGAGTGTTTGATGCCTCCTCGGGGCGAATGCCAAAGTTGTAAGCAAACGACCGCGTCTTTGGAGGGCTGTCGGAACCGAGAGCCACACCCAGAATGTGCGGGAACGCCATGGCTGCCGATGCCCCGGAGTATCTGAACTTCTGCGCGTCGAAGATGCCCGGGGACGCGCCGGCCAGGGGACTCTTCGTCGACGAGCCGTCGCCTTCGCGGCGGTCTCGCTCCATATGAGACCGGCTCGTCAGACGACTTTCACTGTCGAGGCTTACGCGCTTGGCTGGGGGCGGAGTGGGTATAGCACCAGTTGTGCTGTCGTCGGTGTATTTGCAGTTGTATCCGTAGGTGGTGCACATGTCGCAAGGATACATGGTGTCGCATTTTCGCTTGCGCTGATGGCATGGGATACATGCCTTCCTGGCACGCTTGCGCTTGGTGATTGTCGACATGACTGGCAAGTTATGAGCTTCAAGACCACCGCTATGGAAATACAACTGTCATCTAGAGGGGCTTTGGGGGCGATCAATTTCGGTCTAGCTAAAAGCGGCTAGCGCAGTTCATGAAACAAGAAATAGGCTAGATCGTGGCTTCAAAGTATACAAACTCTGATATAATTATCACATTCAACTGTATAAACAAAATAACCTATCATCAAGGGCATTATGGGAATGACACCCATCATACTTCATCACAAATCCTCCCAATACTGCTATAAAGGGAATGAGTGAATAGCTCTTTTGAGCCGAATGTTGACATGCTTAGGCCTTTCCGGGGCAGTCCATGTTCCAGTTTCCAGCCCATTTCGAACCACAGATAGCTCCATCGCCAGCTCCGCTTTGCTTGGTGCACTTGATCCCGTTAGTATCCCTCATCCATATATATAGATATGAGTCTTACACTGCCAGTGTCGCATCCACTAATCATCTCATCAGTATACATATGGTAGAATGCAGAACTCGAGACTTACCGGTTGGTTCCTGCCACCTTGCAGGATGTGCCGTTGCACTCCTATAGCATGTAAGATATACTGATACAGCCATCTGGACATCTGTGTATACTCACTCCACAAACCTTCCACCCACTGGGGCAAGACCAATTCGCGCTGAGAGTACCGCTGGCACTGTCTTCCGCAGGAGCAGCCATGGCCATGGCAGAGCTGGCCACAAGGGCGAGGAGGATGCCGTTGAACTGCATTTTGAGAGTGAAGATTGAAGACTTGAGTATTGAGATACTAGAACTGATTGAGATAGTTGAGATTGTTGAGATGATTGCGTTCCTGGATGAGTCCAAATCTATGGGATTCAAGACTCTTATATAGCCCAGTTGAGCGCTATACTGCCATCGAGGGACCAGAATAGAATTCCAAGCATCTACTGTGCCAAATGGAATGATACTGAGCGCTATGTTTATCCCCTTTCGTCTTGGTCATTATCTTGGTCATTGTCTTGGCCACCCAGGAGATTAGTCTCATACGAGCCTGAATCTGTTCTGATTGGATTTTCTGTCACCACCATGCACCAGGGAGCGTTCCGGTGATATACTGCTGCACTGCCAACAAATGACTAGCATCCTAGGATAAAAATACTTTCATTTTGGATATTAGGTTGCCACATCTGGATTAATTTCAAGAAATCACCAAGAGTTTTCTTGTGGTGGTTGTATAGAATAAATCCCGTCAGCTTTGCAATCATGAGCTTGGCATAATTTAATATGAGATCAATACGCCTACAATATAGACACAATTGAACAATAATTCTTCACAGTGGCGCCATATTCGCAACAAGGCTGATGCTCAGGCACGGACAAAAATACGGGGTTATCGTATAACTAGGCGCCCTGCATCTCACGTAATCAGCCAGCATACAAACTGGGCATGCATGAGGCTATTCCCGTATTCCGCATGGCCGCCGATCAAAGATCGAATCAAACCCATGTGGCGTGCCGATCAGTCGGTTCGAGTCATCTGTGTGGGGTGCCTGATATTTTGCAATAGCAGGAAACTGTATTATTATTGGACGAACGTGGACGTAGAATTGATGTAGTCGAGCCGATGGGGAATATACAGCGGTTGTTTGGGCTGCCAGCATTGCAGTTGACGTTGTCAGAAATAAGCCAGCGCAGCGTTTATCCTCATGAGGAATCCATTGCAGAGCCATATATTATTTTATTAGCTGGGAGAAAAGGAAGTTGGCAATGAGAGTTGTGCTATGGTTCTGTCAGTTGTAGGTTGTATAAGGCCTGTATAGGGGCCATGGCTAGTTCTCTTCCGTCTATATTATATAAGGACCATGATCTCTGAACCCCAGCCAAGAGTATGGTTCTTAGACTTGTAAAGTAGTTGCTGGCTTACAAAGTCCCAAAGTCTAAGAAAAGCGTATTCCAGCCCTCTGTCGATTAGAATGGGTATCAGGAGATAAGGTGGTTTAGTTTTCTGAGATGGCACTCATCTGAGTAGCGTCATAGAGGCTGTGCATAGCGGACACTGTTGCACTGAGGCTGGCTTCCAGTAATGAATTTGAAACAATGTTGGTAGCATTATGATTATCCAACTTGATTATGGCCATGAGATGCGGTATGTACCGATCACCATTCAGGCAGTGCAATATATGATTAAAATAGTAGACTTTTTTGCTAAAGGATCAGGGTATATAATCAGTCAAGACATCTGCTTCAACTTGCGTCGCAGAATCTTCCCAGTCGGATTACGCGGGATATCTTGGACGAAACAAACGCCTCCTCTCAGCTTCTTATAACCGACCGCCCTGTCTGCTACATAATTGATGATACTCTCTGCCATCGCTTCATCCTCACATTTCCCTACTGGAACGACATATGCACGAGGTAATTCAGATCCATCCTGGCCACTGGGCAGACCAACCACCGCAACATCACTGACAGCCGGGTGAGCGATGATGATCCCTTCCAGTTCAACCGGTGCAACCTGAAATCCGTTATATTTGATCAACTCCTTGACGCGGTCGGTGATGTACAGATATCCATTCTCATCTTGATATCCCACATCACCGGTTTTGTAGAATCCGTCTTCTGAGAAGGCGTCCGCGTTGGCGCTCGCATTACCCAAGTATCCAGGGAACACGTTTGGCTCTTTGACCCAGAGTTCACCTGATCTTTCGTCTTGCTCGTCGTCGATCGGGGTAAATCTGGCTGTCATGTTGGGGAGGAGACGGCCGACGGAGCCAATGTGTGTGCGGGCTTCGTCCCAGGTCTAGACAGTCAGATTTATCAATTTACAGATGGAGGGATAGAACATACCTGCATATGAGTACATGGAGAGCATTCTGTCATCCCATAGCCCTGTCGAATGGGAATCTTCAACTTGTCGTATAGAGCATGAATCAACTCAGCAGCCAGCGGGGCAGCACCGGAGATAGCCATCCGGATTGAAGTGAGGTCGTACTCGCTTGTTTTGTTATTTTGGACGAGCTCGAGGACGACGGGAGGAACGGTCCAGACGTAGGTGACCTGGTGTTTTTGGACCGTCGAGCAGAACTTCTCCAGGCTGAAGCGGGGCATGATGAATGTTGACAGACCGAGATGGACGGTGTCGTTGAGGATGAAAGTGATTCCTGGTTCTTACTTTAGCTTTTGTGATAAACGCAGACTAAAGCTATACCGTAGATATGGAAGAAAGGAAGAAAAGCCAGCCCTCTGTCGCCCTCTCCCGCTAAGCCTCGAGTGAAGCCCAGCTGCCCATCTTCGACAGGCTCCAGCTGAAGAAGACTGCCCACCATATTACGATGCGACAGCATGACCGCTTTGGGTAATCCAGTCGTCCCTGAAGAATAAACCAGATATGCCAGCTCACTTGCAGGGTCCCGAATCGGCGGCGTAAATGGCCCGTCGAATACATCACCTATCACTGCCGGGTCACTCTCCCAGAATCCAATTCTGTCCGCTTCATCAACAACGATCACTCTGTCATTACTGATTCCAGCTCTTTCGGCAGCCTGAAGAACAGTCGGTAACTGTGCCTTGCCAGTGACGATGGCTTTCGACTGCGAATCCCTTAGCGGATGCAGCAATTCATCCACCTTGTAGTTTGGGTTGATCGGACAGACAACACCTCCTACGGCTAATGCACCCCAGATAATGGGTGGTAGATCGATGGAATTCGAAGCAAAGACGGCCAGGACATCACCTGGTTGCCAGTTCCATTGCTGGCGAAGAGAGTGGCCGAAGTTAAGGGCTAGAGTGCGCATGTCTTTGAACGTGTAGTTCCGGCCGGTGTCGACGTCTGTGAAGAGGACTGATCAAGTTAGTTTATTATCTATTACCTATCGTGGTGTTGATACCTTTGTGATCGGAGTACTTCCGGTCCTGACGCTCGAATAGAAACGTCCACAGATCGACATCTGGGATCTGAACATCTGGAAAGGGCGATTTGATATCCATTGCGAGACGAGGGAGTGAATGAAATAAAAACTGTCAAGGCAGCTGGGGAGGGCAGAACTAAAATACATGTGAACAAAGCAACCATGCTAAAGATATGTTGCAGATATTGAAGTATAGTTTTGTGTAACCATGCTTGAAGAATAGCGGTGACAGCTCTCCAGGTGCTCTTCAGAGCATGTCATTTCCTATTCGGGCCATGTTTGCTTTTGTGATAGACGACCTATGACGAACGAATAGCAAGATCGGCTTTTCCTGCATGATGATGCGATTTAAAATAGCACATGACAAGGATCCAGACTGTAATATTCACGCTAGTCTATATATACAATGTAAATGCAAACCCAATCAACCCAGCCAAACCATACATCTATAACACCAAGCAACGCTCATAGAACATCGAAAGAAACAAATAAACTAAGCCGTGTTGGCGCACGAGAAGCTGCTGCCAGAGCTGTCGTCGTGGATCGCCTTGCCGGAGACATACAGACCCAAGCCACACATGCAGCCACCGATGAGCACGATGAGCACGTTAATGATGGTGAGGGCGATCTTGCGGGGAGAAGAGAACCACTGTCCGCGGTTGAGGTGGAGCCAATAGACACCGCTGAGTCCGTCTGTTGGAATTAGCATCATGATAAGATAGATATAATGATGGGGATAGAACGTACAACTGAACCAACTGGCAAAGAGGGAACTGATCAAACTGAGCAGGTTGCTGAAGGTGGGGATACCCTCGGCGATAATCCAGGCAATCACCCAGCAGGTCAATCCAATGGCAACCCAGTAGCTGACAGACACCCAGTCGGTCTTGTGCATGCGGCCAGAGTTACGGAAGAGACGGACGTAGATATACTTCAGACCAACGTGGCCGTTGACGACACCGGCACCGACGATGGTAGGGATGGCGATACCGTATGCGACCTTTTTCAGAACGGGGCCTGCAGATCCCAGAGCGGGCGATTCGACGGTGTTTCCGACGTAGTAGTAGATGACGACGGCAGCAACGACGTAGAAGCATATTTCAAAGGTCTGCAGCATGACCAGCGCCTTGGGGAAGTCCTCGGGCTTTTCCATCTCGGCGATCAGACCGAAGAAGGCGACGTGAGCGCAGTAGGCGAAAACGATATTGGTGACGGCGCTGAAGGCGTGGTAGAGATTGGTCTCATTGGTGACATTCATGTTGGTGCCGCCCTTGTACTGCACACCGACACCGATCATGGTGATCATGACGGCTGTGAAGATACTGACGAAGGCTGTATACCGTTAGTTGAGCCTATTATCTCAGATATTATAAAACATACAGCAAGTCGAAATGTAGGTCAGGTTCTTGATGGTTCGGGGCAAAGACAGAGCCATGCAGATGACCATGCCGACAATACTAAAGACAATCGAGCAGGTACCGTGGTCGGTGATAGTGTTCATCATGGTGGTGAAGGTGAGAATGTGGCTGCCCATGATGAAGATGGAGAACAGAATCTGGCCGAGTCCAAACAATTCGCGGCCAAAGCTGCCCATGACGATCTCACCGGCGTCCGAGAGATTGTGAATGTGAGGGTATCGCTCACGGAACTGGCCGATGACATAGCCGGTGTAGGTGGCGAGGATACCGAGTCCGACAATGAGGATAATCGCTCTGATCGGTCAGATATGTCCATATTCCAGAGATTGAGAAGACTTACGGCACCAAACCCAGAGCAGCCAAGGTGGCAGGCAGCGACAAAACTCCGAGCGAGACGGATTCGGCAATCATGAACATACCGCATTGCCTGGTGCCGTTAGAATCATCCGATGCACATCACACCGCGATACAGATACATACCACCACTTCAGCGTCTTGTACTTGACCTCCGCAGTTTCCTCATTTCCAAACGGGTCGACAGTGTCATTGTTGTCGAACTTCTTCAGGTCGCCCTCTTCGGGGTCTATCTTTTCGTGCTCATACTTGTTCTCGATAGGTTCAGCCGGGGGGTTGACGCCTTGGATGATCATTATGGCGGATGTGACGACAGGAGGAGGACAGATGGACAAGAAACCCCCGGAGATGAAGATGGAGAAGAGAGAAAGAGAGAGCAGGACGAAGTATTAAATGTGCAGAAATTTCCCGAACGGCCGTCGGGGTGGGGCGTAGCACTGAATCCCAGCCTTGCATCCACGGTTTCATCTCACCATTTTTATCCAAGTCTTGTCTTATATAGATCTCATCTATCTGTCTATTTCACTCTTCTATATCCTCTTTCTCTATATCTATCTGTCTACATATCATTTATCCCATCTCAATTGTGATGGTCTTCTGTCTTCTCACGTTGCATGCAAAATCCAGTCAAGCTCCTCCGCCCCACCCGTTGAGTCCGTGGCGTTTTCCATGACTAACCGCTGAGATCAGCCAATCAGCGCCTCGGCATTAAGAGATTAGGTAAAAGTAATTGCCCCACTGGATAACCTTTTTCGCCTGACCGACTGTAGCCGGTTGCGGCACGCCCTCTGATTGGCCCTAGTGGGTCCAGCGCACGTTCGGCCTGTTTCCGTCGAGAACAGCAGCCATGGATGCGATGGAATCCCGAAAGCATCAGGGACAGGACAGTCACCTGTTCCTGTTGTAAGGGTCATTCTGACAGAGTAGCTGGTTGTATCAGACATGCGGTGTATAGAAACTAGAGAATGACAAAGTATGTCGACATACATGTTGACTGATGATCCAAACTATGTATCATCAAGCAGACCTCCCCACTGGCAGCTCGGACATTCGGCCATCTCGGTGTGCTGCACTCCAGTCCCCACCGCCATGCCAGGCCCTGTCCCACCCATCGATATCTTTCTATTCTTTACATTATTCTATCTGTAATCCAAAGATAAGAGAGTCGTGCATTGACAATTCCTGCTCTCATTGGCCTTTTCCCTCCAATTCTGCCTGTCTACAATATCAAACCACGTGCTGCCAACATCATCCATCATATCAGATCATCTGTCTCCAGTTAAGCTTCAGCTCAAGCTTCACCAAGACAAAATAATCAAACCCTCTGCTTGGCTAGGGCTTAGGGCCCAGAGTCGGGGCTGGTCTCGCCCATGCGCCCACTTCCCCATGTTCTCTTCTCCAAGCAACTTGCAGATGTGGAGTTCTCCATATTACCCCAACCCCAGCCTGCTCAAATCCTCCCCTTTTGATATCTCATTATTCATGGATAGGAGTTGTGAATAAACTGAATAATAAATCCCTCAAATACATACAAATCTCCGATTATCGCTCCGCGTTAGATTCGTTGATGCCGTATTTCGGGCTGAATTGCCGCCGTCAGACCGCCGCATGAATTCCCGTGTCAAGTTACACGAGGCATCCAATCCCTTGCATTGTACATACTCGATCTCACTCTGAGATCATGTATACATTTGCTACCAGAGAATATGATGATGGGATTAATAATTGAATTGACAGGTGGTTGTTGATTGATCATTGCTCACCTACATACATACTGCATTAATCTGAAACAGACTTCAATTTGATTACCATGTCCATGGGAAAAAAAGACTCATTTCAATTCTAAAACTTTGACTCAATGAATGGCTCAGACAAACAGATAACTACATTTACTTTTAAAGTTGAAAGTAAATAAACACTTTGACTGAATACGTGGCACTCATCCATGCGATTTAATGCAGTTCAACAATCCTTCCTTCTTACAAAAAGCATACAACTCTGACGGTTCATCTCAAGTATGGCAATGAATCTCAAATACTTATGCAGTCATCATGCCATCGCTTCGAACAGACCTCCGATAAGAGAGATGGCAAGGTGACATGGAGTATGCCGATCTCGTATTGCTCTTAGGGCAATCTAGTAGGGCGCTGTTAGTCATAGCAACTCCTCGATCAATCATACATCCGCATTTCATTTCTCTTACCCAACGTGTTCGGCAGTCACGGATAGCTTCATCTCCAGACCGGACGGATAAATTCTATCATTCTAGCCGATGGCGTCCCTGTCATCCCCGTAATCCCCATAATGTTTGTGGATACGAGCTGCTGTTGTGATTAATGATATCAGACTCATTATTAATTATTTCTTTTTCGTGGCTGATACATGTCTGGATGAGGTGATTCAAGATATAATGATGTCAGTATACATGCAAGTTGATGTCGCAACACTGAGTATCAAATACTTGTCTTGCCCCTTGCATATTAGTTTGATTTTTTCATCATTCTAAAATTCATTGGTATCAATGCATGTCAACGCATAAGTGTAGTTGTAGGTTGGTCTGTGGCAGATACAGACAACACATCAGATCGGTACTTGATGTCATCATGCGTGTCATTTCTAGATTTACTATTGGTTCTAAAAAGACGTCACCAGGAAATGAGCGGTCATTGAAAGTATTATTTCATTATCATCTATCTAAAAATTGCTGAGACATCTAGGAGTACGTTGTGGTAATAAGAATAAGTCGTTGAAGTGTTGCATCTGAACACAAATATATATCTACACCAACTGATATAACACACAATATAGCTTATTATCCTAGAGATGAAAATTAAACTAATGTTACATAGAACAATTTGTCTTAATTGTAAGTTTATTACTACGCTCTTTTATATTGTTATATCTAAGTCATAATGGTATGTTATACTATCCGGATGCTGACCCGAATGCTCGGACCGGATTCCGCACTTCCCCTCCATAAAAACGCCATCTTCCCATCATCAACATCCATAAAACATACACTGTCTAAAATGACCAACGGAACCCCCTACTTCCTTGATGCCAACAAAGCCCAAGGGCTGGCAAACTACCCCCATGCACGAATTGCCCCCTCTTCCTACCGCACCATCTACGTGTCGGGTACATCTTCCCGCCGTGGGGACGGAACCTGGGATGGCGTGACGGAAAACGCAGACGGAAGTTTCAATTTGGACATTCGCCAGCAAACTGCTGCCGTACTACGGAATATCGACACGATCATCCACGGCGCGACCGAGGGAAAAGGCGGGTTGCAGAATGTGGTGGATGCGACGGTGTTTCTGATTGATCTGGAGGAGAATTATGCGGGGATGAATGAGGAGTGGAATCGGGTGTGGCCTGATCGAAAGGATGCACCGGCCAGAACGACAATTGGCGTCAAGGAGTTGCCAAATGTGAGACTGTTGGTGGAGATTAAATGTACAGCTGTGTGTGAGATGTAATTATATTGAATTGAATCAACGTCTGGAATAGACATTTCATTTCCGCATTCCCTTATCTTCGGGGGCCCTCGATGCTTTCATTCCTGCAAGAAATATCAAGCCTTTGGACCAGCCAGCAGTTCACACATAATGCTTCTCTATGTAAAGACAAAACTATCCAGCAATCGACTTAGGTGGATCTCCCAAACCAAAACAAGCCCTCCAGGCAGTGTAAATGGAACTCCTTTCGGAATCCGGGAGGCGTGGAGCAAAAACTGTCGCTGAAAACTTTGTCAAATTGGCTTGGGATGGGTTTGAATGATTGGCTGTCTCATCGTAAGGTTTGCTGGATGGGGAAATCTTAACTACGGCTGTCTCCACTCGAACCGGAAAAAAAGTCAAATTCTGAATTGGAATATGGTGGCGGATAATATAGTAGCTTGGTACATTTATACACTGGATATCATGGTGAATTACATAAAAAAAGCAATATATATATGATAGAAAAAGCAGAATGTATTAAACAAGTAGTCAATAGGCTTTATCCATCTGACGCTGACATGCTATTTGAATCGGAACCCTCAATGAAGTTGATGGTGTGAGAATATTCGCGTTGGGAGTCTGGTAGGAGATATTAAAGTCTAGGAAATACACTCTCGAGATCAGACAAGAATGGAATGTTGGTAAGAACGCCTTTCCTTTTGGAATGGTTATCGGAACAACGATGGATGCCGTATAATATGGTGTGGTTATTGATCCAGTTGAGGTGGGCAATGTTTCTCGACAGATGCTTGTTGCAGACGAATATTTGGCCCACTTTACTGAGCTGATGCAGGGGGATGAAATGGGGACTGTCTCCGTATAAACACCTCTTCCTAGAGACCCCGTGATGAGAGTGTTGTGGTCTGTTGGAAACCCATTCCATGGCACGACAGCAAAGTATGTAGACGCTTTGAGCTTGATTTGTAGAGTGTCAAGGCGGGGAGGCTGTTCATTTTCCACAGGGTCGAATCGAAGATGGACAGTTGCCATTGTGCTCATGTTTGTATCCGATTCCAGGGATAGCTGCAGTGGCTTCGATTGAGAGGCAGCCACTTGCAGCCGACCGAGCTTTCCTCTCATCAAACCCTTTCTCACGTCTTGCTCCTTGCGTATCCACGGATCCTCCCAAGGTGGCTCCTCATCGACTGCTGGCATGATTCGTATCTTCGTGGTAACTGACGAGAGTACCGTAGTTGAGGCGTTATGAGCAAGCGACCTTCCCATGATAGAAGCTCGGATATAATATGCAATCTGACACGTATCAGGGCACATGTCATCAAGACGTTTACCATCAGCACCAACTATCGAGTCTCCTATTGTCGACGGCAGCGACAGGTGCGCATTCTCGACATGGAGGCTGTCCTTCGTATGGCTACATGCTTGAGGGAGGAGGTACTCGGGAATGACAAATATAAAAGGGAATCGATAAACATGGCCACTTTTGAATACTCGTGCTTTTGGGTATGCCGTCTCTTCGATAGGTTGATGGAGGCTCAGAAAGGTGTGCTGAGTACTTCGCACAGTCCGGATCGGCGATTCGCTTTCGACGGATGCTTTGGATGACCCTGCGTTTGGTCAGTTTGATACTGAGCAAGTGGGATAAATCTCACCTTGAAATGAAATCCTCACTTCATCAAAGGAGATATCATGATCTGGTGTGATAGTAACTGTGCCTTCTATTTGATCCGCAGTCGTAAAACAGGGCAAACACTTTGAATTGGTGTTTGATATGTCAATAACAATCTCCGACCGAGATTTCCTGGTGATTTGATTCAAGAAAAATGACCCAGAAGTGAAAAGAGCCGCTGCAGCTGCCATAGCTATACCAACGTGTCAGTCTGATGTGTAATTAAAGTAACGATCACCCGCAGGATGGCTCATCTTATAGTTGGCAATATAAGCCCAGTCTGACTAGACCACGCCCTTCGCATGATTGACCCTCTGCAGGGATATTGTGCCGATTATCTTACAATGACTATTTTCAATCACTCGAATCAACTTCCCAAAGAAGAATTGTGAGTGACTTAATTAATTTCAGTAGATCGATAAATAAGGTATATGGTGATCTGTACTTTGATGGTGGCAAATTCTATCTCCACTCCCGCCAACTTCCTAAAAGAGAATAACCGTTGTCCTAAGCGGCTTAGAACAATTGGAATAGGATAACTATAATCAACATATCCATCGCTATTAGTCGTCTAGTTGAGTATATTCTACAATGTTCTAGAATGTATATTCCAATTAAACAAGTGCCCATGAGTAGGTATTGCTTTGTGACCTATGCAGAATAACCATACTTTTCTGCCCGTACCACTGATTGCACGGGCGTTTTTACCCTCTGGTTCCGCGCAGTTGGGCATTCTGCCTATGGGGCCGACCCGCGGGTGGCCCGGGCGATCTTCAATAACCCATCTAATGGAAAAGCAATTCACTGATTGTTAAGCTCATAGGACATATAATGGGGTAATCAAGATGAAACGGGCATGCAGCAATGCACTTGTCATTAGTATCATTAGTTCTATCTTCTAACTCTGACTTATAAACATAAATTGTTCTTCGTGCCACAGGTGCTTCCAAGATTGAGGTATGGGAGCTTTATTTTTTTTTTTTTTAAAAAAATATGGTGTCCCTTCCCCCACACCCAAATCAACCATCAGAGTCAGATGCCATGACAGAAGCACGTATGGGGTCCTGACGGGGCCTAATGAGCGGGCGAAACAAGCAACAGCGTATGAGTATGTACATGCTGGTGACGTACTGTGGTATAGAGAATAATTCTCAGAACTATAGTGGGCCTGATCCCACAGGATACAATCCACACTCAGGTTCAGCCCCCTTTGGATGATATGTCATATTCAGCTCAACCGTTCTGACTATGCTCAGACGGTTGCTATCATCGCGGTAGATCAATTCCACATCATCACTGTATTCATGTTCTAGGCCACGCTGTTCTGTGATACCAGCCCCAGCACTAGCGGGGAGGATAGTGGGATTTTTCGATCCGGTTGAGGCAGTACTCGTGAAATGGTACTGTATAAAGCGACGGAAGGCCGGCAGACAGTTGCAGATAATGACTAGGGTAGTTTCCGCATTCCTGATATGCCGTGTAAGTATATATTCTCATATTGTAAACGGGGCGAAACTAACGCCCAGAGGATGGGAATGACAATATTGTATGGTTGATCTGACAGATGCAAAAGACGACTGAGAGCGATTGCGCGGCAGATGCTGGTGATTATCGTACTATGTGTTATACATGGGTCAGTTATAGATATCACAAATAAATGGATAGGATATGAGACATGCATACAGGCAACCCAGAGACAACATTGCTAGTGCTCCTAACTTGTGGATTACTGGCATTTGCAACCGAATAATCAAAGGAATTGGGATTAGGACCATCAAAATGTCTATGGTAGCATTCAACACTGAACTGGTGAACATGATACCAACACGACTAATACAGTGCCCTTCGACAAAGCCCATGTTCCATGCCATGGAAAGCGGTTGGCAGCCGAAGATATATGTGAGAACCAAAACCGGGGTAGGGATCACGATCATGACGGCAATGGCGTAGACAGAGATTCTCCAGACTTTGCTAATTGGGTCGAGGCCATAGTAGAGGGTGATAACCCCTAGCTTACCCATGCACATCATGACAATGAAAATAACCACAGTAGTAAGAAGAGCCTGAGTTGGTCAGTGATTTAAGCTACCCAGGAAGGTAGTTAACTATTGTCCAAGAAGCTCTTACCCAGGTGAAGGCATGCAGCTCATCTTTAGAGAGATCCATTTCGTGTTTTCCAAATCCTGCTTTGGTGAAGCTAACTGTTGTCACGAAGAAATATAATCAGCAAGGGCTATTTCGCAGTTGAGGAAGGGTTATAAACATTGATATATTCCGTATAGTGCAACAGCAAATAACTATTACGAGGTAAGTACCCTATTATAATGTATATCTCTGGGATACTTACCCATGTGCAGATATTTAGGACTAGTCTTTGTTAGCAGGCTATCAGTAAAGTAAAGAGAAACTCACTATTTTGTATCTTAAACTGATGCATTATATGTATGCTTGTATAGGTATTAATAGCCATTGCGAATGTGCTAGAAATCAGGCCAATGATGATCAACAGTTCATTTATTAACCTGGAATCCTGGTGAGAAAGACCATGGAGAGTTTGAAATTGAGACATCCCCGTTGGTGTTGGTTCCTATTGTAAATGGGTCAAGCAATAGCATGGGATCAGTTGGAATTGATGAAAAAAGTGAGAAGGAGGATGATTATAGAGGAACAGGCCTGATGGTGACGATCTCCAAGGGAAGTAACTACTATCAGTAAACTAACTAAACAAATGAGAGATTCTATGTTCTCGCTTGGATAGCAGAGTTTCAGAGTGCAACCCTTTCTATCAAGATGGTGATGACTCGGAATGAGTTCACTGATAATAAACTGAGCTAACATCGGTCAGTATATTGATCTGGTCATCTTGATTGTTCATCGGCTTCTCCTCGGAGAGTTAGAGTTTGACCGTTCTCAAGAACAGTGCTTGGTATCGCGGTAGAAGAGTTAAGCACTAGACAGATCCACATTCCCCGGTAAGCAAGTACATTATTGGTTGTGAAAAACGCGCAGAAAGGTCCCCCATAAACCTTTAACTGGACAGGGCCCAGAATGTGAGAAGAAATAGGGGGCATGGTCATAGAGACTGGGAATAGCGGAAATGAGCCGGCTCCGATCCTGTTGATCAGAAGTAGCCGAAGTAGCGCTGTATTCGGAATGTTCCGACAACATTGGAGGTGTCGTTATCTTTGTCTGAACATCTTAATATTAAGGTGGTTCCTAGGTAGCTAATTCTATTATTTTCTTAATTCTAAGTTAATTTTTTTATCATTGTTCTTTCTAGATTCATTGTTATCCTAGAGCGTAGTAGTCCTAGGATCTAACTATTCCTAGGTATTATTATCTCAGAGATTTTTTATTTTTTTCTTTTTAGATTTAGAAAATAGTATTACAGGTACAATAGGCACTTGAACTTAGGACATACTAAACTAAACTTTAATTGATTAAATATATATATTAATTTTATGTTGTGATACTAGAAAATTTAGTTTTTTTTTTAAGTTTATTTTATTTTATAGTCAGGTGGGTGATTTACAGGCTCTAATTGTATGATCTTCATTATTAAAATGAAAAAAAAAAAAAAAAAATGCGAATTGAAAAATAATTAATCAGATGAAAACCGTTGTTGAGGTGTGGTAGACCAACACGCCAGAAGGAGATGCTTAGTACAAAGAGACAGTTACATTGAATAAACGGCTTTGCATTTTCTGTGCTGTAGTATGATCTTATATTATTCCCAGATAATGTTAATGAAGCATAACACATTGAAAAGCATTTATAAAATTGTTAAATAATCTTGTCTTTGAAAACTAAAGGATTGATTGCAGGTCAACTTGACATTTGAATTAGTGATTTAAGGAAAGAATAACTGGACATGTATTCAAAACTTGTGGAGACTAGAGGAGGTCTGCTCTGTAGAGTAAGTGCTCCGAGGCTAGTGTCACAACTGGCGAACCGCCAACGAGTTGACACTAGGGAACCCGTTTATACCCCCTGTAGAAATTGCAGAAACAGATCGCTCAAGATGCAGGCTATCTTACGATCAATACGAATCTGACGTTCGAATATTTATTATACCCACTCACAGCACGCATGCTCCTCACAGTATAAAATGAACCCCCGTTAAACGTAATACTGGATTCATGGTTTCTTACACATAGTCTTATATCACCGTAAATGAGCCTCTGTCAGTCTTTTACATATGCTTAATTTTACTATGCTATAAAATACATATATCTGAGCACCGTATCTCGGTTTCGTACATTGTTCTCTCACCCGTTGAATTCTGACAAAGCGGATCTACAGACAGAACTATGGCGGATCACGCCCTAAGAGCCAAAGAAGTTAAATACCCACTACGGCGGCAGCATTTCCAGTCTGGTCCTGAATTGGAATGGTGGGGACGAAGGACGGTGTAACATTAAATACAGACATTCATTGTTGAGCGACACAGTTGTAGGATACAATATAGTCTATATGTTCATTACAAGGTGGATGTCAGAAAATAGTATCCATGGACATACCACGAGCATTTTCCCTGTTCCACCAGCCAAGCTAGATCGAGTTCCAGCTCACGGGTTGGGGGGAAACAGTATCCGTCACGTTGTATTATGTTCCTGTAGTAAGATTTGACATGAATGGCCGGAATGGCCGGGACTGACAACCGCTCAGGCAGGGTTGGTAGACAGACAGACAGACAGACAGACTAATAGATGGGCAGATTGATCAACGTACCGTTTTGACCTGGGGTGGGTATTGACGTAAATTCGAAGCCTAATAATGCATCCCTGTCATAAATACAGTGTACTTTTTTCATAACCCCAAACCTCTTCCACTTGGCAATTCCCACACGGCTGGAGGATCTGGTGATTCAATCAAGTATCTGGAATCTAATTCCATCGCGCCAAATTGATTTGCATTATGAGCCCCTGCAATAACAAAGTGGATCCAGAAATTTGGCTTCAAAATCGACAAGCCCCGCGGTGCCTTGCGTAGTCCTGGTCTCGGAGAATTATCGGGAGCACGTCAGTAGATCTGCCATACGCTGTGGGGTTGACTGAAACAGGGGCCAGTTCATCAATTGATCACCTGCGATCCACATGCAAGTCGATAAGGCAGGGTATTTTCCTTCTATAACGTCGAGGTCCACAATTTAGGGTTTAGTTGCCCGTATATGACATGGCCACTTGCTCACATGGCCTGAATCTATCTTAGAATCGATATTCCCCGGCTGAATAACCTTTTGTTTTACTCCAGCTGAGTTGTAATTGTCTCGAATAAGAAGTTGTAGATCACGAAGTGTTTGATAGCAAACCATATCCAGACACACCCCTTTCTTTACTTCCTCTATATATTGTTCGAGATTGTCTCTTATTTGAACTGAAGGTTATTTCTTCTTCATAGTAACTCACAGCCAGAATGACCAATTCGCCGGGAATGGATCCAATCGAGAAGAGGAGGATGCAAAATCGAATTGCCCAAAGGAACCACCGTATGTGCACTGCTGGAAGACCCCAGTCCCACCAGTTGTACTTCTCTAACGCCTGCCCCCTCCCCTTTCCTTTTCTTAGGCCAGAGAGCAAAGGAAAATATGCTGAGAATACCCACGGGTAAAGGCAGCAATACACGACATGAAGTCAAACAGCACGGAATAACATCATTCAATCTGATATCGGAGAATAGTGGCCTGCTGAACCAAAATTCGTCCGGCAGTTTGCCAGCCAGAAATGAGGGATCGCAGCTTCTCATGAGCAGAGAAGAGACTGGTAGTCAAAGTCTCGCCATGGGGGAAAGTCCTCTATTATCACAATCGGACATGGATCTGCATAGGGACAATGAGATGATGCTGGACAATACTCTCCTCAAGGACTTGGGTGTCTATTGCACCAGCATACCACCGCACAAGACTATACATCAGAGGCTACAAACGCAGGATACATCATCTGGTCAGAAGAGCTTCTTGCGGTCAAATCCAGATCCGTCAGGTAACCTGCCTTGCTCACTATTACTCGACTTTGACCGGGACAGGTAACTTATCGTTGCGTACTTTTATGCAGACAATCTCCCTCGCTGGTCATGCTGTGGCTTGAGTCAACCTTGCAACAGTTCACCACGCATGCCACTACTTGCTTCTCAAATTTCAACAACAGCTCTCACGGAAGACAATGTCACACACAATCAATTCCGAACACCACAGAGTTTACCAGACGTAAACCCCGGTCTCCCACCAGCAGCCGCCAGCACATGGCCAGCCAGCTCGAATGGTACTGCGCATCACATACCAGTGGTAAGAACGGAGAAGAATGATCTCTATGGCACACAAGCATGTTCCCATGAACATACTTGACATACTATCCTGTTACTAATTAAAGGATAGACGCAATACCATGAAACAGTGGGCAATGAAAGCATATCACACCATTATCAGTATGTGATAGACCATGTGAAGCGAGCAGGATTCGAGAGCTTCGATGCTCTGGTGTCTGGTTATTACACATTATCGTTTACCAGGAATTCAACGGCAGATCGCGCACAAAAGGCCAGCCGGGCGAAACGGCTTCGTTCTGTGCTGGAAAGTCTCCACAAACACTCAAAAGAGTGGACAAAGTGGGAGGCTCGCGGATTCCAAGAGCAGACCGTGCAGGCAGCGGAAGGTATTTATGTTGCAGAGCTGGGAGAGCTACAGCTAGACAGCGATGTCAACATCTATGGTACTGTGGATGATCTTCCGCCCATTGAAATACAGAAATCGCAGGTGTTGCAGAATTTACAGAGACAATATGAAAACAAGGTGCGTGCAGTCATATGCGTGGTACGCGCCGCAGAATATTGCTGCAGGTTATAGTGTACTTTCACAGCCATTCCTATCTTTACTGACGGATTACCTGCAGGTTCCCAACCTATGGGCTCTGTTTACGGAGCTCGCCGGAGCATCCAGCCCGCATACCGAAGACGCCACCATCCTAAGTCTCACCTTACTCCACTCGATAAACACAAATCCCGAGCTCAATCTCAGGGAGACGATTATAAACCTAGTTGATAGGCTGCTCTGAGCTGTCGGCTAATTAAAATTCCAAAGTTAAATAACTACCGTTTGAGGTTCTGCAATGCACATGGTGCTTGTAAACTGACATGCTTTTGATCACACCTATTGTTTAATGATACCAATTTGTGCCATTCCAATAGTTTATTACAGTCTGTTACAATACCGTTTACATGTATGATCATGATAATACCGTCTGCTTGCATTGGAATAGAAAACCTGATATCCTTGTGCACATCTCCTTCTCGACAAACCAGTATGTACCTAACTTGGGAAGTGCGTATGAGGTATTTGGGAACCACCTAGTCAAATAGCCAGTATTACTTGAACTGTGATAACTGATATCCGGTTTAACCAGACGCATAGCATGTTTGAGGGTTGAGCAATGGCTCCAATGACAACCCACATTTGCTGCTGCTGAGATTCCACCCAGACCATCCCTGGGCCATAGCATAGTCTAATTCTTCACAGCACGGAGCAAGAAGACATCATCTTGATAAGCGGCATTGCACTGTTCACCATTCATTATGCTTATTAACAGTATGACCAAGAATGGCAGCGTTTTACGCCTGTAAACGATGCAACATTTGAGGTTTGCTCTGAACGCGGATCTCAAAATAGACATGTCTAACTTTTCATAGGGGGTTTTTCTTTTTGTTCTTCCCATAGTGATATCTTGCATCCGCATTTCTTGTATACTCTTTACACACCTGGGTTAATCAGGTCGCAGTGATTAACTAACATTTCTCAGTCAGAGTGTGTAACGACAGGCGGGTATGCGTTGAGAAAATAATCCCTGACTTGCCACGTCCAGGCCAGTCAACCATGGGGAAGATGAAGACCCTGAATTTCCTGGCCTAGCTCCTGACATGGGTGATTGAATCCGATTCCCCGGTCTGAGCATATCCGGTTCTTTTCATTGGGCTGCAGACCCTGGGCCCGAATATCAGTTCTCTAATTGCAAATCAAGTATACAATAAAAACATTTGGTACGTTGTGGAATACGGTATTTTAAAAGTTACTAGCGGGAAGCAACGGGATTGTGGATACAGCCGTGTATTTTACAAATTTCTGCCGGTGACCACGATAGAGTTCGGCTCATTTATCTCCCGAGCGTTGCCAAGCAAAACAAGCATTTAGCAGTGATCTTCATGCCCCATCGAACGGAAATGTCAGCAAGGAACAAACCGAGTCAGCATGGAAATGATCTTCCGTCGATCGCTCATAATGAAATCCAAAAGACGTCAGCAACTTAAACTTTTTTGTTATCTTTTGGCGTCAAATCTACGGAGGGACGTGTTCCGGCCAGATAGTCGAACTTAACCCCATTGCGCGACAACGGACGTTTCGTTAGGGTCGACAAGGCTGCGATGGTTTGAAGTGGTGAATGGACGGAGATCGGCGCTCTGATCATATGACCGATTGTGGGGAATCATTACGCCAATGAGGTGATGGTGTCAGCTCTCCAGCTTAATAGCCAGCTTGGTGACTCACCTATGGCTCACCATAATCCCTGTTCTCTCGAGGGAACACGCTCATGGACTCGGTTCTTCCGTCAGCAAGTCCAATCAAGTGATGATTATTACGTTGGACGACACATGGTCCTTTAGCGTTTGGACTGTGGGTAACTGGTAGAATATTGGCTTGTAATGGTGGATGTCAGGACGACGCTAGATTGGAGCCAAAGTGTGAAGAAATCTTGTCTTGTCATTGGGATCGTCTGCAAGTAACCGAACATCGAATGGCTGTCGAAATGAATGTGCAGGGGGGTCAGGGCCCAATCTCCCTGCTCTCCAATCAGTTCTATCTCGTTCCTGGAAAAGGGAGGGGTGTGGGTGCTCATAGAGATACCGGGACAATGACCTTCATACTGGAGGCTGGTAACCACGTGTGAGTTCCCACGAGGGTCTGAAACCCCCTGAATACTATACGAGGCCAGGAAGTATGAGGACATAAAACAGTCCGCAGGGAACGGAGAATCACTTCAATTCGCAAGTTTTCTTTTCATGTTACAATTTTCTGGGTTTGTTTCTTTTTGCTACTCATTCCAACTTGTGCATATTATATTCATCAGATCAGTTACCTCACCATGACGATCAACGACAGTGCTAGCGGGTACAGCTCAATCGACAGCCTTGGGGATGTCAATAAACAGGATGTCCTTACCGATGCTAGTAATCACACACATAGCCTGACCAATGGGGCCAACCACACTAATGGAGTTAGTCATGGAGATGGGACTAGCAAAGGCCTTACAAACGACGAAGGTATAGTTCCCCATGATGCTGTTGCCGAATCCATTGCCATTGTGGGTATGGCCATGCGCCTTCCTGGCGGCGTCAAAGACGGCTCTGGTTTCTGGGACTTATTAATGGAGAAGCGGGATGGGCGTATACGCGTTCCTGAAGACCGCTACAATGTGGATGCGTTTTACGACGAAAGCGGAAAGCCGGGGACCGTCCGTACGCAGTATGGGAATTTCCTGCAAGACAATCTTAAACACCTTGACACATCCTTTTTCTCAATGACGCGGTCCGAGACTGAAAAGCTTGATCCGCAGGCAAGGTTGCTTCTGGAGGTCAGCCGAGAAGCCTTTGAGAACGCTGGGGAGATGCACTGGCGAGGGCAAGGCATTGGATGCTATGTTGGTGTGTTCGGAGAGGACTGGCAGGATATTCACCTGAAGGATAGCCAGGATGCGGGCATGTACCGTGTCACGGGATATGGCGATGTACGCTCTCCCTGCTATCCTATTCGGTGTTGGGCATCTAAGCTAACATGATCGTTGCCCACAGTTCCTATTAGCCAACCGTATCTCTTATGAATACGACATGAAAGGCCCCAGGTATGCGCTACTACCAAGATGAGATGACCACTTATACTAATGGTTTCGTAACTTAGTGTGACTATTAAGACCGGCTGTTCCTCGTCGCTCATCTGCCTGCATATGGCGTGTAAAGCAATTGCGAATAGCGAGTGCAATGGGGCCATCGTGGCGGGTACCAACTTGATCATGTCACCCACGATGACCATCGCCATGTCTGAGCAAGGCGTCCTCTCGCCAGACGCGGCCTGTAAATCATTCGATGCGCGAGCTAATGGCTATGCTCGCGGAGAAGGTTTTTATTCCCCGGCTGTTCAATTTCGATTCAGATATCCGGCTAACAGGTTGCTCAAGCCATCAATGCCTTATACATTAAACGACTCAGTGACGCAGTCAGAGATGGAAACCCTATTCAAGCAGTGATTCGGGCTACGGCCAGCAACTGTGATGGCCGAACGCCGGGCATCTCGCATCCCAGCAGTGAAAGCCACGAAGCCTTGATGCGAGCAGCCTATACCGCGGCCGGCCTCGATGATTACTCGAAAGTGGGATTTGTTGAATGCCACGGCACAGGCACCTCAATCGGTGCGAAGATCTCTGGTTACCAGTTTGACTGTGCTAACTCTGTCCATAGGGGATCCGTTGGAGGCACAGGCCGTCGCGAATGTTTTTGGAGAACGAGGAATATACATTGGTTCGGTAAGGCTTTAGTGGAAAGCGTGTTCGGCAATAGAGCTGATACCTCACAGTGTAAACCAAATGTTGGCCACTCTGAGGGTGCATCTGGCGTCACGGGAGTCATTAAAGGAGTGCTTGCGTTGCAACACAAGACCATTCCCCCGAATATCAACTTTCAAACTCCTAACCCCAAACGTATGCCCCCCATGGAACCTGCCGTGATTGCGTGTGCTGATAGGATCGCTCGCTCAGTTCCGTTCGATAAGCTCAAGGTGCCATTGGAACCCATTTCATGGCCTGAATACAGTGCCGAAAGAGTCTGTGTCAATTCCTTCGGCCTGGGTGGAGCTAATGCGACGGTAAGTGCTGCGAAACAACTGTGCCATTTACGCATTTTGTATGTCACGACTGCTAACGCCAAGTAGGTCATTCTGGATTCGGCTGCGTCGCATGGCGTTGGGAACAAACAGCTAGTGGCAGCATCGAAAACAGAACAGCTTCTCGTTTTCTCGGCAAACCATGCCAACTCCTTGAAGCAACTGGTTGCGAACTCGACGGAATACCTCAAAAGGAATCCAGATGCCATCGCCGATCTTGCGTACACTCTTGGTGCGCGTCGAGAGCATTTGCCCTTCCGAACATTCATGGTTACCGGTGACAGCACCACTGAGGCACCCCTGGGAGTGAAACGCAACGGTGAACAGACCGTGAACTTTGTGTTCACGGGCCAAGGGGCTCAGTGGGTTGGAATGGGCAGGGAGCTACTAACTAATTATCCCCTTGCTCTAGAGACCATCCGGCAACTCGACCAGACCCTACAGCGACTTCCAGATGGCCCGTCATGGTCCATGGAAACGGAGCTTCTAGCCAACGACTCTGGAGCCGAGGGTGAAAAGAGGACCATCAATTTTGGAAAGGCGGAATTCGCACAGCCTCTCTGTACGGCCCTGCAGATTGCCATTGTGAACCTTTTCCAGTCGTGGGGAATCACTCCGCACGCTGTGGTCGGCCACTCTAGTGGAGAGATTGCGGCTGCATTCGCCGCACATGCCATCACCCAAGAGGAGGCGATCATTGCTGCCTTTTACCGCGGGCTGAATACCCGGTTGCAGACCAAGCGGGGTGGAATGGCTGCCGTTGGCCTTGGGAAGGAGGACGTGATGCCCTTCCTGGTGGACGGGGTGGTGGTGGCCTGCGAGAACAGTCCCAGCAGTGTGACCCTGTCCGGCGATGTGGAACCGTTGGAGACGGTCCTCGAGCACATCAAACAAGAGCGGCCAGGCACGTTTGCTAGAGCGTTGAAGGTTGAAATGGCGTATCATTCTCGTGAGTCACTCGCCATTTAGTTGACTCTCACTGATATAAACCTGACCGTGCTGACCGCGACATACCGCAGACCATATGCAGGAGATTGGCGGGGAATATCAGGCGTCGATCGACCACTTGATCGACGCGAGGAAACCCGAGATCAAATTCTATTCCAGCGTCACGGGGGAGCTGGTGGACCAGGCAGGATTCTTGGGCCCTGCGTACTGGCGTGCCAACCTGGAATCGCCCGTGCGGTTCTCCACGGCCGTCAGCGCTCTTCTGGAGGGCAGCGCCGGGGACCAGGTCTTTGTTGAAATTGGTCCGCACGCCGCCCTCCTGGGCCCTCTGCGTCAGATCTTCAAAGCGTGCAATGCCTCGAACTCGATGTCCTGCTCTGCATTAGTTCGGAACGTCAGGAGCACCACGAGCATCTTGCAATGTGTCGGACAACTGTTTATGCGAGGGATCGCCATTGACTTCCACGCCATGGCGCCAGGCAACGTTCTCACCAATCTGCAGCCATACCCGTGGCACCACGAAGCCGAGTACTGGGACGAAAGCCGCATTTCCAAGGACTGGCGTCTGCGCCAATTCCCCCACCACGAGATTCTCGGCAGCCGCATCACGGACGGCTCGGGGCTGGAGCCGACCTGGCGAAATATGCTGCGGACGGAAGAATGTCCCTGGGTGCGAGACCACCAGATCTCCAGCGACATCATCTTCCCCGGTGCAGGGTACATTGCCATGGCGGGTGAGGCGATTCGGCAGTTAACGGGGGCGGAGGACTTTACGTGTCGCGAGGTAATCATCGCTTCAGCCATGGTGATCAGCGAGTCGCAAGCCACCGAAATCATCACCTCGCTGAGGCCACTCCGTCTGACCGACTCCCTCGACTCGGTGTGGCACGAATTCTACATCTCGTCGTACAACGGCACGTCCTGGACCAAGCACTGCTCGGGGCAGGTCCGACCCGGGGCGGATCACGAATTGCAGGCCCCCGCATATCAAGCACTGCCCAGGCCCGTCTCGTCCGCGAAATGGTATCAGACCATGCGAAATGTTGGACTGAACTACGGGCCCCGATTCCAGGGTTTGGATGAGATCTCCACGGGCACGAACGAGATGGTCGCAAATGCTTCCGTGTGCAATGAAGTGGACGCCAACGAAGGCATTCACGCCTTGCACCCGTCCACTATTGACATATGCATCCAGCTATTCAGCGCAGCAGCCGCATGTGGCCAGTCGCGCAACCTCACCCTGCTTTCTGTGCCCAGTGCTATCGACCACCTTTATATCGCGCGACCCGAGGGCAAGATAGACTTGGCCGTCAAGGCATCTGCTACTCCCCGGGGCTTGATTATAGGCAATGGACTTGCATCGTCGGGTGGAAAGGTGGTGCTTGAGATCACAGGGCTCAAGCTGCATCCGCTGGAAGATAGTGGCGTCCTGCGCGGTGCAGACCCCCATGCAGCGTGCCACCTTCACTGGAAGCCAGATATTGACTTCCTTGACCCTGCTGACCTCATTCGGCCGGCCAACGCGGGAAGCCAACGCCAGTGGTATCTCCCCGTCGAGAGATTGGCGCTAATGTGCATGATTGAGAGCAGCCACCAGCTGAGGTCTCTCCAGACCCCAGCGGGTCACCTCACCAAGTACCAGTCCTGGTTGGAGCATGAAGCATCTCGTGCAGCGGAAGGATATAATGTGCTAGTCGAGGGGCCACAGGCGATTGTCGCCATGGATTCGGTAGCGCGGGTGGCTGAAATAGAACGGCTCACGGAGCAAATCGTGTCCACCCCAGCCGGGGCAGCTGCCATTGCGGTTCGGAGGATCTTTGACGCCAACAAGGAGATCTTCCAGGGAACCGCTGATCCCCTGGAACTGTTGCTGGCAGATAATATCCTCGCCCAGGTGTATGATATGGGAGACCGATGGCAACACGCAGACTTTTTCCATGCTCACTGCCATGCCAAACCCTGGCTGCGGATTCTGGAAATCGGTGCTGGTACGGGTGGCACCACGGCCAAAGTGCTCGACCACTTGAGCTCTCACGGAGAGCGCATGTATGTCCTGTATTCGTACACCGACATCTCCGCGGGCTTCTTTATTGAAGCGAAGAATCGATTTGCCAACCACGCCAACGTCGAATATTCCGTGTTGGATATCACCAAGGACCCCGCCGAGCAAGGATTCGAGCTGGGCTCCTACGATATTATCATTGCGACAAATGTCCTCCATGCCACCCCACAGCTTGGTGAGACACTGGCCAATGTTAAGAAGCTTCTCCAACCGGATGGCTGTCTCTTCCTGGATGAACTGTGCTCCACTGCCAATTGGTTGAACTATATCATGGGTACGCTCTCTGGCTGGTGGCTCGGTCAGGATGACGGCCGTGTGTGGGAGCCATATGTCTCTCCCGAGAGATGGGTGCGGGAGATGGAAGCGGTGGGATTTGGGGAGGCAACGGTCGTGTATGACGATGTGGCTCCATACCAGGCCAACGCTCTCATTGTTGCATCTCCCAAGCCTGTCGGGGAGAGTAAATCCTCGAGAACGATCTCCCTACTCTGCAACAATACCCATCAACCTCTCTTCGTCGATGAGGTGGAGGATCAGCTGCGAGAGGTGGGTTACGCCGTCGAACGGTCGACATTGGATGAGCCACCGAAGCCGGGACAGGACATTGTGTGTCTGCTCGACATGCCAGAACCATTCCTAGAGAACATATCCGAGAAAGAGTTCCAGGACCTGGTCCGGTTTCTCCATGCGGTTGACACTGACTCTGGTATCCTGTGGCTCACCCGAGCGGGACAGATGAACTGCAAGGACCCCAGATGGGCCCAGTCGCTGGGTCTTGCCCGCACCGTTCGGAACGAGCTCGCGGTCGATATGGCCACCCTGGAGCTGGACAGCCTTGGGCGCGAAGCCAGCGCGGCAGTCGCCCAGGTGTTGCATAAATTCCAGCGCCGTGGAAATTCCGAGGACTACGATCCTGACTATGAATGGGTCCTCGACAACGGCAAGATTCACATTGGCCGGTTCCATTGGTTCTCCGTGAGCGACACGCTGTCTCGCACCAGGCCGAGTTGCGCGCTACCAAAGAGACTGGAGATCGGCAAGCGAGGCTTTCTGGGGACCCTCGGATGGGTCCAGCAACCCACGCGTGTCCTGATTGAGGGTCAAGTGGAGATTGAGGTTCGTGCAGTGGGCATGAACTTCAAGGTATGCGTCCTCCCTCGTTGTATAGTGCAAACACCTAACCTGTGTACAGGATGTTCTGATTGCTCAGGGCATTGTTGACGGCCACCCCAGTGAGGGCAACGGCCTGGGCTGCGAGTGTGCCGGCATCGTCCGCCAGATCGGGCCCGGCGTGGAGAACGTCTCCGTGGGAGACAGAGTGATGGTCTTTGCCGGGGGGTCTTACGCGACATCACTCGTCACCCGCGCATCACTGTGTGCCAGAATCCCAGCAGACCTGTCGTTCGAGGAGGCGGCGACCATGCCCTGTGTCTATAGCACTGTGGTTCACAGTGTCATCCACCTGGGCAGACTGCGAAGGGGACAGGTAATTCTCCCCGTATTGATGTTGATTACTGACTCTTCTGCGATGCCCCTGCTAACCGTCTGTGATTCAGAGTGTGCTGATCCAATCCGCTTGTGGTGGTATTGGACTTGCTGCAATTCAGATCTGCCAGATGATCGGCGCGACGGTGAGCTCCATATCATCCACGGACTTTGCCAGATGAACTAACATGCTCCAGATTTTCGCAACGGTGGGAACGGAAGCCAAGGCCCAACATCTGGTGGACACGTATGGCATCCCTCGCAGCCATATATTCAACTCGCGCAACGCCACCTTTCTTCCCGATGTTCTCCATGCCACGAGCGGACGCGGCGTTGATCTGGTCCTCAACTCGCTTTCCGGAGACCTACTACACGCATCGTGGAAGTGCGTCGCAGCGTACGGATCAATGGTCGAGATCGGAAAACGGGACTTCATCGGTCATGCCAGGCTGAATATGGACATGTTCGAAGCCAACCGGGCCTTCTTCGGGGTGGACTTTGCTCAGATCTGTGCCGAGAGACCTGATATCACTCAAGCGTAAGTATCCGCTTCAGCTCCTATTACCCGTTACGCATCAGCTAACAACACCAAGCATCTTGGAAGAATGCGTTGGATACTACACCCAGGGATCGATACGCCCTATCAGCCCGGTGACGTACTTCCCTGCCGACAGGATCCAAGAGGCGTTCCGATTCATGCAGAAGGGGTCTCACATCGGCAAGATTGTCGTGACCATGCCAGATGACCCAGAGATTCTACCCACGACGGGGAAGCAGAACAAACTAGCCTTGCGATCAGATGCTTCTTACCTGCTTGTCGGCGGCCTGGGTGGCCTAGGTCGTGCTATCTCTACTTGGCTCGTTGAGAATGGGGCCGAGCATCTAGTCTATCTCTCCCGTTCAGCAGGCCAGTCCACCCAGGACCAGCTGTTCTTTTTAGAGCTGCAAGCTCAGGGCTGCTCTGTCCAGGCATTCCCAGGCAGTGTCTCCGTCCTCGGCGATGTCGAGCGAGCGATTCAGGGTGCCCGGCTGCCCGTCGCAGGGATCCTGCAAATGTCTATGGTGCTAAGGGTAGGTTTCGAATACTCTCTATCCGTTCGCAACGAGAAACTGACTTGGTGTGAACCAGGATGGAAAACTCGGCCAGATGGGTATCAACGACTGGGAAGCGGCCACCAAACCCAAGGTGGACGGAACCTGGAATCTTCACAACGCGACCCAGTCGATGCCATTGGACTTTATGGTGATGTTCAGCTCATTCTCCGGTCTGGTTGGACAACGCGGACAGTCCAATTACGCTTCCGCCAACACGTTCCTGGACGCCTTCGTTCAGTATCGCCATGCCCACGGTTTGCCGGCATCGGTCCTCGATATTGGCCCCGTCGAAGATGTAAGTCATCGCCCATTGGATCCCCATCGCTCTAAGGCCCTGTGTCACCCACTAACCTGGCACGCGCGGCTAGATTGGCTATGTCAGTACGAACAAAATGGTTCTCGATCAATTCAAGGCCACGAATCTGCACGTGCTGCAAGAGAGAGACCTCCTTGACTCTCTGCATGTGGCCATCTTATCCTCCTCGCCCATACCATCCATACCGTTTGTCGATGGTTTCGTCAATGAGAGCCAAATCGGCCTTGGTCTCCGGATGACGGTGCCATCCCAAGCCCCGAACAACCGGTAAGCAAACCCCACCTCCAAGGCATCACAGTACTTCCAAACTAACCCCTGGGCTACCGTATAGATGCATCTGGAAACGCGACCGGCGCATGGCAATCTACCGCAACATCGAGCAAGTGGGAGAATCCACTGGCTCCAGTGCGACGGGGGTGGGACTGCGGCAATTCCTCGCCGAAGCCGAGGCCAATCCTTCCATGCTCAAAGAAGCCAGCAGTGTCGACTTTCTCGCGACGGAGTTGGGGAAGACCCTGCATGGATTCCTGCTGCTCGCAGAGGAGGAAGTCGACATCTCCCGGTCCATCTCCAGTATGGGCGTGGATTCGCTCGTGGCGATCGAGCTGCGCAACTGGTGCCGACACAAGATGGGGCTGGAGATTACTGTCTTGGAGATTCTTGACCTGCCCACTTTGAAGGCCTTTGGTGAGGCTGCTGCGCAACGTCTATTCTCGAAGTTCGGGGGCGGCGAAGAACATGTGCGCGAATCGTTCTTGAACATGAAGGCCCCATAAGACTCTTGGATACACGCTGGCGGCATGCGGTCTTGTTTCAATACTGTTGTTTTTCGTTTGACTAGTATGTTGTGTATTGATTTGATATTAGCTTTGGTATTCAATGCATATTTTATTTTGTTGACTTACGCCATCCGAGTTGAGTTTACGAGGGAGAGCAAGAAAATAAATATAGCGGAGAACACATAGCCATTACTATCAGTGTATTGTCCTCTGTGGTTCAGGCTATGACCTTTATAGAATCTATATTTTTGTACCGGAAATCGAGTGTTTATGTTTGATCAAGTTTACGCAAAGATTCTACGCCAAAACTCTAAAACTTTCGCCCCGCACGCGATAAAGGCTGGGCCGGGGATATAGCAGATGTTTACTATCTGTCTTGTTATAAAAGGAAAGAAATACATGAAAGCTAGCCGATGTGCTTCAATCAACTAAATACCATGCACATATATATATATTAATATATACATATATTTTTTGGGTTACTGTTACGTACTTGGCTGTGGAGCAGTTTGGCCACAGGTGCATATATATATGTATCTACCAACTTCATGGACAGATCGAAACCCTCAATCTTGCGACGACACAAGATCAAAATATCTCCCTCTCAGATCCATAAGCTCCTGATGCGTTCCTGTCTCCACAACCCGGCCTTCATGAAAGACGTAGATGGTGTCGGCTTTTCGGATGGTGCTCAGTCGATGGGCCACGGTGATCGTCGTTCTGCCTTTCATGGCCGTCTCCAGCGCCCGTTGAACGGCTGCTTCTGACTCTGGATCCAGGGCTGACGTGGCTTCATCGAAGAGCAGGATCCGAGGATCCCGAATGAGCGCGCGTGCGATGGCTACACGCTGTTTCTGACCCCCGGAAAGCATGCTCCCTCGACTTCCGACAATGGTGTCTAGTCCGTCTCTAATCAGGAAAAAAGAGGTAACTTTGTTAGCTCAAGAATGGATAGTGATTAGATTGGAGCGGACAATGGGTGGCTTACGGAAGAGACATGATAAAGTCGTGGATATTGGCCTGCTGGAGGATCGTCAGGATTTCCTCCTCGGTCACATCGGTCCGCATCGTGCCGTGCAGAATATTCTCTCTGATGCTGCCGCTGTAGATGGTCGGTTCCTGCCCAACCAGTGTGAGAAAGAACCTGTAGTTGCTGACATTGAGAGATCGAATGTCCCTCCCGTCGACATAGATCCCACCCGACTGCGGATCGTAGAAGCGCTCCAGCAGTGACACCACCGTGCTTTTCCCGGATCCCGATGAGCCAACGAGCGCCACCCACTGGCCTGGTTTGATCGTGAGGTTCAGCCCGCGCAGTACCTGGCGATTGGGCCGCGTGGCATAGGCAAACTGGACGTCGCGAAACTCGATTTCGCCCTCGACGGAGGGAAGCCGGTCTCCCCCGGTCGACCAGGAGTCAATCGACGGGACACGATCGAAAAGCTGCCGGAGGACAGCCGCAGCGGCCCTGGCTTTACCCATATCGGGGGCAAAGGAGAACAGACTGCCGGCGGACTGCGTCCCAAAGATGATGGCGGAAAAGCAGATGAAAAAATGGAGCAGGCTGTACTCCCGTTTGCCGATCAAGGTGCCCCCATACCAGAAGCCCAGACCGATGACCAGGAGCACCGCGGCCTGGGAAAAGGCGTACAGCGCCGCGGACCTGTAGTACAGGCGGACAGATCGACGGCCCTGTGCGTCCAGTTGGGCTTGGAACTGTGATAGGATCACATTCTCGCAGGTCAGAGAGGCAACGGTCTCGATGGCGGCAATGGCTTCACAGGCATAGCCGGCGGAGCTTTCATACGCCTTTGCGGCTCGCTTGTGTAGTTTGAAAAGAACCTCGAACCGGAAAAAACCACAGGCCAACAGGACGGGCATGGTGGCAGTGCACACCAGGGCCAACTTCCACCCCAGTGCACAGGAAACCACAATGGCCGCGAGCAGCGTGGTCTTCACCGTGAGGATCGTGCCGAGGGTGGCTCCGCTCAATCCCGCGACAAAGGTCGCCTCGGTGGACAGCAACGAGGTGAGACTGCCCACGTCGGCGCGGTCGAAGTACTCAAGATCCTGCCGCAGCAAGGCCCGGAATGCCCGATCGCGCACGCGGCGGACGAGCCGGGCGGAGCACACGGCAAAGGCGAGCCCTTGGGCGCAAAACGCCCCGAACAGCGTCCCGGCCAGCAAGACGTACATCAGACTCCAAAACCGGGAGTCGGACCGGATGGCTGCGGCCTCGGACGGAGGCTGCGCGAGGCTGACAACCTCCTTGGCGAAGAAGACAGACTGAACGGGGTTTCCTGTCCCGCACATCGCCGCGGCACCCAGGCCCAGCACCATCAGCTGCCAATCGCGGCGGTTGAAGGCGAGGATCATTTTCCCTAGGCTCCAGATAGAGTACGACGGCGAAGGCGGCTGAATGTCACTGACAGCCGGTGCCACGGCAGATGCAAAGACCTTGACGCCCAACTGCAGCTCGGCCTTGCCATCGTCAGCCTGCTCCAGCCAGAAGGGGTCGTCGAAGACGCTGAGTCTGAGGCGGGCCGTGCGGGAGATCCTTTGCGCGTTGAACATGCGGCGATAGATCGACTCCGGGTTTTGAAGCAGGCGTTGGTGCGTGCCCTGTTCCACGATGCGCCCACGGTCCATGAGTACGATATTGTCGGCCTTCTTGATAGTGGTCAGCCGGTGCGCAATCACAATCGTGGTTCTCCCCGCAGCGCCAGCGTCCAAGGCTCTGCTGACGGCGGCTTCAGACTTCATGTCGAGGGCAGAGGTCGGCTCGTCCAACAGAAGAATCCTCGGGTTGCTGATCAAGGCGCGAGCAATGGCAATTCTCTGTTTCTGCCCCCCCGACAGGAGAAAGCCCCGTTCCCCCACGTTGGTCTGATAGCCCTCGGGAAGCCGTACAATGAAGCCATGGGCGTTGGCGAGGGTCGCAGCATCATAGATCCGTCTTCTCACCTCCTCCTCGTCCGCCGTTTCCAATTCTGTGCCAGCCAGGCCCAGGCGGATGTTCTCATACACCGTGCCGCCGAATAGAGTCGGTTCCTGGCTGACCAGGGCGATCTGGCGGCGCAGCCATCCGACGTTCAATTCCGCAATGTCGACACCATCGAGGAGGATCTGTCCCCTCACGGGATTATAGAACCGCTCCAGCAAGCCGACAATCGTGCTCTTCCCGGACCCCGACGCGCCCACCAGAGCCGTCATTTTGCCAGCCGGGACCGTCAAACTGAAGTCGGGGAGAACAACAACATCTGGCCTGGAGGGGTAGATGTGCCGGATGCCACGAAACTCAATCTCACCGCGCACGTCATCCAGGGTGTGTCCCGAGGCAGAGGCGGAATCGACCGGTGGCGATCGATCAATCACGCTGAAGATTTTTAGCCCGGCCGACGAGGCTGTCGCGAAGGCCTGCAGGTTGGGGGCAATACTCCCCAGCGCAAAGGCTCCGGTCATGGTCGACATCAAGATCGTCAGGACGTGGCCGACGGTCGTCTCGGCGGAGGCGACAAATCTCCCTCCCACCCAGAATGCAAGGGCGTAGTTGAGGTAGATGGTGCTAAACATCGCCCCGATGCTCAGGGCAACCATCAGCTTGGCCCGTTGGTCCCACCGCTGGGCGGCGTGCAGATAGCGATCGTAGTGCCGCGCCAGCTTCTCTTGCGTATTGAACGCCGTTGCGGCACGGATGGCACCGAGGGTCTCTTCCACAAAGGTTCCGCCCTCGGCATACACATGCAAGGCCTGCTTCTGATATCTCGTAATCAAGACGCCGCAGATCGCCATGATGCCGATGATCACCAACACCCCGCCGATCATGATGAGGGCCAATTTCCAAAAGGAAACAAACCCGATCATCAACGCCGTGACGAACGTCGCCATGGCGGTCAGGCTAGTGCCCAGCTTGTCGGAGATGCCGTTCTGGATCAAGTTGGTGTCGGCGGTGATTCGCGTCGTGATTTCGCCGGAGCCTGTCTTGTCGAAGAATCCCATATTCTGGCGCAGGCAGGCAGCCAGGTAGTTGGTCCTGATTCTGGTGGTAAGGCGATCGCCCGTGTACAGGAAGCCGACGGTCTGGGCGTAGGAAGAGAACTACCACCGACATGACAGAACGTGGTTAGATTTGTTTTTCCTCTTTGCAGCTTGGCTAGAGACGATGGCTTACAAACTCCACAATGCTCAAGTAGACATAGTAAATCACCACGGAACCCAGTTTGTGGTTGAACTCGGCTTGTGTCAGGCTGCCCACGTAAAAGTCCCGGAAGGTGTTTGTGATGCTGCCGAAGAGGACCTGCCGGGGGTAACCAAGATGGTCAGACAGCATGTCTCCCTGTTGAATGGCCAAAGGAGACGCTTACCGCTACCATGGGCAGGGCGACGCCTGCTACGACTGCGCAGCTGCCACTGATCACCATGATGACTAGATCCCATTTTGTGGCGTAGCGGAATAACGTCCAGTATCCGGTCTGGCTTTCGGCCAGGTAGACTTGATCCCGTAGGATCTGTCTTTCCGGTGGAGGAAGATGGGAGAAAGGGTCCTTGGCCTCGCCGTTCTCGCTGTTTTCGTACCCTGGTTTTCTCCCTTTCATGGCTTTGGTCTTGACGTCTTCCCTGGGCTGTTGGGTTCCGGGGGCGGTAAACCCACAACAGGGCAAGGCCATCAAAGTGAGTTTATCAATGTAATCAAAGTCGAGATTGGAGGGGCAGGGGTCTCGAAGCGGGTTGTTTACCTCCACATCCAAGTTTAATGAGCTTGCGCAAACTGAGACCTACTTTACAGATAGCACTCGACACCAAAGGGACGTTGCGAATACGAACATAGCATCGGGTCTATAGTGCCGGCATGTTCCACGCGCAGTGGCATAGGTGCTGACCTATGCCACAATTACATTTGTCATGATGCGTAGCGGGGAACTGACAGGATCAGCCGAGAAAGAATTCGGCTTGGCGATCTGTCGTTTCAACAGTGAGAGCTACTGCTGACCCACCTAAAAGGGGTTGTGACTACACTTCGGGATGATCATGGACTCGTACAATGGCTGCCTACTGATCCTGGTCGCTGAGCCGTTCGGGGATGATCAGCGTTAAGATCCTATTGGGTGACGAGATAATGCTTGATTGGGTTCCCATCAAGTGGGTCTCCCGTTTCAGAGATGAACCATACAAGCTTTTGAAAAAATACTCGACGGGTATCATGACAATACGAAATATACCAGCCCCCAACCGGCAAGGCGATCCTCGGCTCGAGCCAGGCAGAAGCTTTTCTCAGTGTGATGATAGTCAATCCTACAAGCATGCCCATGCATGTGGTAAGAGGGTAGCTATACCGTAGCTCATGCCGGGTTTCAATATGGTTTATACTTGCAAGGAAATGCTACAAATCTGAATGGTTTGGCCTGATTATGCACAATCAAGATGTATATTAACATTGGTCCGCGTATCAAATATCCCGAGGAAACATAACAATTATCATACAGTAGCTAAGTAAAAGGTTCTAACACCAGCTCACAAGAGAGAGAGAGATGGTATCCCCAGGTGGTTATTAATCATTTGTGAACAGCAAATGAGCAATCGTAGCCACATGTCAGTCGTTAGGAAAGCTCTGAGCTGATAGATTGACACTCATTCAGTCGTCGTTGGTCCAGGAACTGAAATTGATATCAATCCGAGCCTCATAGCTCTTTTTCCTGATTCTGTCTTTGGCGGAGCTCTGATTTTGCCCTCTCGACGCCCTTCTCGTAGAGCGCGGTAGCGTCACCCTTCCACTCAGTCCCCATGTAGCGGTCCCAGAAGACCAGGTATGGCTGTGAGAAGTTGTGCTTGATCCCCCAGCTCTGGTGATGGATATCGTGGTATCTGGTATTGTTTGGTGTGAACATCTGGAGGGGATCAAAGGGGAAGAGGTAGCCGGAGTGGTCACCCACAGACTTCACCGTGGTCAGGGAATAGAAGAATATCCGCTCGCGGATGGACTGTTTGACCAGCGCCTGGGACAGAATCGCCCCCACAGTATCAAGGAAGAAACCCTCTAGGGGATGGTTGTAGAGAGCTCCTAAGGCATAGGGTACGTAGAGTCTGTGGTGGACAGCATGAATACGTGCTGGGAATAAGCTATCAGCTGGGGACTCCTATGTCTTTTCTTTTTTAAAACCGGATACGGAACAACTCACAGTACAGCCACTTGTTTCTGTGTAAGGTTCGATGCACAACATATTGCCAAAGGTCAATTGCGGCAACGGCAATGAACATCCGCGCCGTGGGTACTATCGCCCAGTAGATCACTTTGGCAAGGAGGAGCTCCCACCCAGTGAATGCAGGGACCGTTTGCAAGAGACCATTATTCACCATCGTTTGCGTGAGCCAGGGATATTTGCCTCCTGACAGGAGGCCGGCGAGACTGTGATCCAGGGGCAGCTTACTTGCCAGGCTGAACGAATCGATACCGACCAGGGCCAGAAGCGACGGGATCATTCTCTGTGCCAGTCGCAGTTTCTGGGCCCAGAAAGCAATGTCGTAGTCCTCCTTGCCTATGTAGTCCACCGGCATAGAGGGCTGTTTGAGCGCAATCCATAACCCCAGGGCGATCTGAGAGGCTTGCTGGATTACAACCTGTTTGATGCATTGCCATATCGTGACGCGGTTTCTCGTTTGAAGCTCCTCCGGTTCGTGAAGCCGGTATTGTGGGAAAAGATCCAATGCATCGATGAGATGGAAAAGTCCAGACGAGATCCAATACAGGGCTGGAACGATGAATGTCTTCAGCAATTCGTCTGGCAGCCCCGGGATAAGACTGGGGCGAGGCGTCAGCGTATAGGAGGGCAGCGGGGGGAGTGCATCCCCCATTCCAATGGTGTTGTTCAAGAATGACATGGTAGATCTGTTCGACGCGCACTGCTCCCAAGGACAGGAACCGACAGAGGATGCATCGACCCCTTTATTTCCATCTCCAATTATGCATCAGTTGAGCCACTCATGATGATTGCGACAGACTTTTGCAGTCCCCGCCATGACAGCGCTTGTCAGCAATCCGAAACAGAATCGCCCTGAACCGCCTGTCATGCCGCGGGTAAGCGATGTTTATCTCCGTCATCAAATTGCCGATGCCTATTACTGGCATTCGTCAATGCTAATCTTTATTTCATTTTAATTTTATTTTTATTTTTTTTAACTACACGTAAATGCAATCATCCTCGTGGAGAGCTGTCAGCAAACTTCCCCATCGCCATACCATCTCCCCTGACATGTATGCCATATGGCCCACTGTAGTCAACATCCCGTCAGCGTGAGCTCTAAAGAACAGAAATCAAAGATGAAACTCATGGGGGACGGCGTCCCAGGTCTAAAAGCTCCATTGAATGCCCCATTCTTATCCTTTCTCACTGCGATACCACTTTCGTTGCTCATTTAGCCCACCCCCTTTCACGATGTCGTTCAAACCGATCATGATGCAGCGGTTAGCCGCCCAGGAACCTCAGAGCCATCGCTTCAAGCATGCCCCAGTCTTCCATCGTAATCTGGAAGCTCGTCTGGACGAGCGACGCAAGGCGAACCGGATGCATGTGATGAACGTTCCCCGAAAAACAGTGGACTTCTCATCAAATGACTTCCTATCTCTGGCTACCTCTGGTCTCCTGAAGACCGAGTTCCTCAACGAGCTTGAGAGGAATCCGGACTTCCAAGTCGGCCAATCCGGCTCTCGTCTCATGGACGGCAACACCGAATACCTCGAAAACCTAGAGAAAGAGATGGCAGATTTTTTCCGAGCAGATACGTGCTTGATCTTCAATTCCGGATACGATGCAAACAGTGCGATTTTTTCTGTTCTGCCGCAGTTGGGAGATGCCATCCTCTACGACGAACTGGTTCACGCCAGCATCCTGGATGGACTGGACAGGTCACGAGCGACAATTCGAAAGCCCTTCATCCACAACGATCTCAACTCACTTCGTGAAATGCTATTGTCGCTGTGGAAGTCCGAGCCACACCTTGCCCAAGGTAAGGGCTCCGTGATCATCGCCATTGAGTCCGTGTACAGCATGGACGGAGATGTGTCCCCGGTGGGGGAAATTCTGAAAATAGCCCAGGAGGTTTTCCCCCTGGGTAATACGGAGATCTTCCTCGACGAGGCTCACAGTACCGGGCTGATGGGCCCACTCGGCCGAGGAATGGCCTGCGAGCTTGGGATCGAAAAGAAGATTGCGTGTCGCTTGCACACATTTGGCAAAGCCATGGGATGCAATGGAGGTGAGTGACTGATCGCCTTTCTACAACATTTGAGCAGCTCACTAAGCTTCCATAGCGATTGTCTTGGGCAGTGAATCTATTCGCAATATGCTCCTGAACTTTGCCACTGGTCTGATATTTACCGCCGGTCCTGCATTCCCCTTTGCTGCTTGCATGAGAGCTGCGGTGAATGTTCTAAAAGATGGTAAAGCAGAACCAGTGAGTCACACTCCCCTCCCGGTTGAATCTCTATACTGATGTTTACCCTTTTTCCCCGTGCTCAAGATGAGGGCAAAGCTCCAATCCAATGTCCGATACTTTTTCCGCCGCCTCTTTAGTCACCCAGTTTGGAAACAGGCGCGACAGGCTAATCTGCTGGAAATTCCCGTGGCAGAAAATTACGAGAACAGGACGCTGCTCACCCAGATTGTGCCCCTTTGGACCCAAGCCCGCGATAACCATCATCTTGCGTCTCACCTGCATCTTTCCGATTACAAGGCCTTCCCGGTCAGCTACCCGGTCGTTCCCAAGGGCCAAGGGCGCATCCGCCTGGTTTTCCATGCAGCAAACACGGCCAAGGAAATCGATACGTTGATTCAAATCCTCTGCGACTGGGCGCAGGAGATGATCGATTCGCGAACCAAGCAGGTGCCGCTCTCCTGTACGTGGGCGAAAATCATCCAGGCCGGAGAAGTCCGGAAACAAAAAAGGCTGGAGGAAGAGGCGAAACAGGGAAGCAGGGATCGGAAGGTGTCGAATTTGAAGAACGTCTTGGGGCCTCTTATCGTAGAGTCCAAGACACATCAGTATGTTGAGAAGAGCCTGCTTTGAGGAGTTAAGACAGAAATTAGCCTACATGTCGAGTATGAACTTTACCCATATATAACCCAATGAGTCCATAGTTTCAGCTTCCACCAGACTATCCTCCCATTTTTTTCGTATTGATTATTTATTCGATCGGAGTCCACAAAATTCCTATCTTTGCCGTTTGTTCTACGATGCTCCTATACATCAATGCCACACTAGGCGTGGCGACCAATTCTTCCCACAATTATACAGTGAGTCGCCGGCTTACGTAGCTGGGGTACCACTCGCAGTGCATGATATCGTCCCTTTACCCATTCCACGAAATGACTGGCACGGGCCGTGTCTAAATGCCTGGGTGTTTCATTTAGTCGCGGTCAAGCTTTAGTTCCTGAATTTGAAAAAATCAAACTAACAGATATTCGATTCTATAAAATCAGGATCATCTGTCATCATGTTACTCTGGGGTGATTTATCAGCCCCAACGACCATCTAACATGCGTAGTCAATAAGCTAGTCATTAGTGAAGACCCAGATGCTTCTCATTCTAGCCGTGTTTCATGTTTGGTGACTGCATGATTACAGATAAGGATCAGCAAGTCACGCTGACCAGCTTATTAACCAGATGGGTCGCTGGCATGAATGTCAGCAGAACACCTGGATACACAGGTACCACCACATGGCCTAGCTATGTGAAGGACTAGAGAGATGTCCATTATTTACAACGGTAGACTACCTAGACTCGTGTTGCCCAAGTTGGTGGGAAACCAAGCTCCTTTTCCTCGATAGCTCGACTATTCACAATATTGAAGATGGCCAACTTCACCATAGAGAATAAGGTCTGTACTATGAGCCCCTGCGGAAGTCAGTCTGTAAAGTTTAGAGCAACAAACGTTGACTGGAGTTTGAAATGTGAAGCTGGTTTTTGTCACCGGGGGCTCGAAAGGGCTGGGGAAGGCACTGGCGAAGTTGCTTGCATCAAAAGGTGAGACGGAAATGATGTTCTCACATGGCACCAACGTCCTGTTCAACTCCATGCAGGGGCCAATATTGTAATACTGGCAAGAACAATATCAACACTTGAAGAAGCGAAAGTAGAAATCCTGGGCGCGCGGCGCTCACAGCAACAGACAGTTGACACGATTGCTGTGGACCTTACCATACCAGAAAAGGTAATACGAGTTCATCCCTTCTTCCATGTTAGAGATATAATTAACACATCCAGGTTGAGGAGGTGTTTGATAGCTACCGCGATAATCTACCCGACATGTTGTTTTGCACGGCTGGTGGTACATCCTCGCAGCTGGGATTTCTTGCGGACATCTCTGCGACCGATCTCAAGGCGTGCATGGAGATCAACTACTATTCGGCAGCCTTTATTACACAGAGCTGTCTCAGACGGTGGTTAAGATCCCCCAGCGAGTCTCCGCGCACCATTGTCTTGACTTCGTCCGCCGCGGCCTTTGTCGGACTCCCAGGCTATGATGCATACGCTCCAGCAAAGGCGGCCGTGAGGGCGCTAGCCGACACGCTTCGACAAGAACTGCTCCTGTACGGCGGAAATGACAAATACCGCGTGCATTGCTGCTTTCCTGGAACCTTTGTATCGGAGGGGTTTGTTGCAGAGCAGGCTACCAAACCCAACCTGACAAAGGAGCTCGAGAAGACCAACCGACCGATCAGCGAGCTGGAGAAAACTTACGGCACGGCAGAAGGCATTTCCCAGAAGTTGATCCAAGGTGTCTCCGAAGGGCAGTTTTTTGTTACCATGGATGCGGATACACGATTGCTTCTGAACAACATGCGGGGGCCGAGTCCCCGCGATAGACCATTGATGGACTATCTATTGGGTTGGTTCATGGGGTTGGTCTGGCCTCTTATTCGGCGTCGATTTGACAGGACAACTCGGGAATATGGTCGCCAGGCTGGCCTACAGTCGCATCTGTAAACAGTACATGTATTCCAGCACTTGGGAGAAGATAAATGTAACGGTAGCAAGCAGAGGTGTGCGATTAGTTTGATTTTGCCGAAATTTCAGCCATGGACTATTCTTTCACGCCATATAAAAGCTACTCAATAAGATTTCAATATATATATATGAATACATACAGGATAGACGTCCAGAAAATCACACGTCACAGTCTGAATACCATGATTTTTAGGATTGTTTCTTCAGTCTCGGATCGCTAACCGTGCGACGAGGATAGAACCGCATATTCACCGGGCTCGAGACTTTGGTGTTCATCTCCACCTTGATACGCTGAACGACGGTATCCGCGGGTATAATATCGTACAGCTGATAGAGCCGTACAATCAAATATCCCATGGCATATTGCCCGAATGCTTGTCCCAGACAGTTCCGCGGACCGCGATGGAAGGGCATATACTCCCACGGACCCGGTTTGAAGGTATCCCACCGTTCTGGACGGAAGACTTCAGTATCCTCTCCCACAATGTCTGCCCGGCGATGCAGGCCCATGATGTTGACGACTGCGACAAAGTCAGCTGCGTACGTTAAAGTAGACCAGAGCACCGTGGGAACAGACCAATGAACGTTTCGCGCAGGATGGGCACTGGCTGGTCCCCATTTGGACCTCCGCCCGTGGGAAGAACAGTGTCTTTATTTGGGCAGCGAATATTGAATCCAACTGCAAATGTTAAACATCCAACCGTGCAACGACGGGTCTAAGGGAACCCACAGGGATGATACATGCGCATTGCCTCCTTGATGATATTCTGTAGGTATTTTATGCTCCGCAACTGGGCATCAGTAGGCAGCGTGTTGACATCGTCTCCGATTCTATCCTCTGTTAGTTCGGGATGGGCCAAGACCAACTGGTCCGAATCTCACTTACGCGGCAATGATTTCTTCACGCAATTTATCCACGATTTCGGGTCTACGGCCAAGCTCGTAAATGACCCATACCACTATCATACCCACGGGATCCTACGGAATGGTTAGTAGGAACAACCATTGCTCGAAATCGCGGGGAGAGTTGATACCTTTGAAGCCGATAGAAGGGAGACAAATTTGCTTCTGTATGCCTAGAGTTCTGATGAGCGCGTGCACGTGAAACGAACGCAATTACCAGATAAGTAACGTACACTGTCCGAGAGTGATTCGCTTGCGAAAGCCTCCATCATAGTCCCGGGCTTCCTCGGGCTTTTGTCGTCTCGGTGGTTCTGAAGTTTATGAACCCATCGAACATGATGATTTAGATATTCATGCAGAGCTTGTGTGGATCGTTTGGCAATGAGCTTGTCTGAGACCAGACGGCTGATATTCCTGCAGAGCATGAACAACGCAAATTCTTACACAGAGGTGAGGGACCGACTTACCCAAGAAGCACTCGGAACGTGTTGATCTTGAGAAGCGCATTGACCCCATTGACAAATGGCCTTGGGTTGATGTGTTTATATTCTGGGTCCTTTGAGGGGTCAACAAAGATGTCGATCACCGTCTCCAGCAGCATCATGTCGAGCATATCGTACACCTCGATGGGAGATCCATCGGTGGGAACGTTCTTCTGCAGCATCTCTAGAAAATGATTTTCGAGCTTTTCGGGATCTGAAGGCCTCATTGCGGCAATCTATATTCCGTGGGTCAGTCACTCACATAGCGGAATATTTGTTTTGGAAATCGAGGCTACAACATACAAACGGCTTTAACTGGGCCCTATGCGCTGCCCACTCCGCACCCTCTGCTGCTCAATTGTCAGACAAACCCCGTATATGCTACTCGGTCCAGTCTCAGCTCTCTCCGGGTATATCACCTACAGCCAAATATTGACCCTCGAAAGCAATTCCTGAAAATGTGGTGCGTAAGGTCACCTTTGCCAAACGTATCAAACTTTCTCAATAATCAGATGACTTTGCATGATAAAATTAAACCCAACCAGAAAAAGTGCCCTACCTGAACCGACATCATGTCCTTGATGTTTTCTGGGTTATCCGTGACTACCATGCGCTTGTCTAGAAGGTGGAACTCAATCGTCCGCCCTGGACTGGTCGCCAGAATATCCCGAGTATATTCATGGAACCCGTCGGTTGCCAGCTCATAGACACATCGGAACGCCACGTCCAACCCTGTGCGAAAATACGGGTGTTCGAATCAGCCACGGCACCCTATACTGTTTCTGCTAATGAAGAAACCCACCAAACGGAAGACGCGAAGGGACTACTGGAGCATAGGTTCCCGGGAGCTTCTTCAACGCATGATGCCTTGCCCATCTCGTGGCGACCAAATATACCAGGGGCAGTGCAAGCAAGACGCACACCCCCAGGAATACGGATTGAGAGATTCCAGTTCTCCAAAGCAGCGAACGGAAATTGGTGGCCACTATTGGGTCTGCCATCGTGTTTGATGGGTTTAATTCCCTATAGGGTTGAAGTTGGTGATGAAAAAGGATCGGTAAACAAAAATCGATCTGTGCTGACTGACTCCGAGTAGGGAGATGCTACCAGACATTATTTCCGGGAACTTTTAAATGGTGTTTCGCTCGAGCAGTAATCATGTTTTGCACTGCTATGCCTTCCAGCGAAGATACAGAGCAAACTAGACTCGGTACTACAGGTCAAACACATGTTCGGTCCGCTGACCAGAAGCGTTGTCAGCGCTTGATGGTTCTGACGACAGAAGCTCGTGGTGGCGACCATCAGCATCATCTGGGCTGATACTCTTCCATTCGCTGACAATTGGACTGATTCTCCTTCTAATCTTATATGATTTAAGTGGGCTGATCAACCCATGAGGGTTAAGGTTGAGAATGTTTGCTGACAGTCTTCACGCATGGTGATCATCGCTGACAAGGCTGTCCTGGGTGTCAGCAGTGCACACGCTTCTAGGAATGCTTCCGCCAACATTTGACAATTTGCGCAACCAAACAGGAAGTATGCATTATTTTCTTCCTTTGTAATTATTTTGCCAAATTAGTGATGCATTTCTGCTTTACCTCTCCATCCACAATATCCCTTCCCCCACCACCGGCACAACTTCTAGAACAAAGCGTGCACAAGCGCTAGAATTGAGGGAAACCATGCTTGGAGAGGTCTGTGACGTTTCTACCGTCGGAGCATTGCTAGTCGCAGCTTTTACGGCCATCTACATCGCGAGGCAGTGGAAAACGAGGCAAAAAATCCTTCGCTTGGGCTGTTACGCCCCACGCGTTCCATCTTACTTACCACTGGGTATCACTACCGTCCCCGGATCTGGTAACCACCTGATGCTGACCTGACAATTCCTTCCCAGGCCTGGATATTCTGATCAGAACCATACGGAACGCTCTCAACAACGAAAGCCTCAAAACATGGCGCGACTGGCACTCGATCGCTCCAAATCACGGCACGGTCGAGGCGAACGTTTTGTTCGAACGCTGTCTGTTCACAGCAGACCCCCACAACATCAAAGCCGTCCTGGCGACCCAGTTTGAGGATTTTGGCAAAGGTCAGCTATTCCATGATACATGGAAGCAGCTGCTTGGCGACGGCATCTTCTCGACCGACGGGGCGCAATGGCAAGCCAGTAGACATTTGGTACGTCCGCTCTTTGTGAAGGATCGCGTCAGTGACCTCGACGTCCTGGAACGACACTTCCAGTGCTTGCGGAGGATTATCACTCCGGGTGATGGTCAGGACGGGCAAAAGGTGGATATAAGTGACCTGATCTTCCGATGCACACTGGACGTCGCAACTGACTTCCTTCTCGGGGAGTCAATTCGAAGTCTGGAGAATCCCGCCCAAGATTTTGAAAAGGCGTTTTCCCATGCCCAGAATATCCAGATGATGATTGCGCGAGCTGGGTAGGTTTTGTTTCCCCCTCTAATGTCGTAACCTGGTCGCTGACAGCATGCTAAGACATGCACATGTTCTGATCCCACGAAGGTCGTTCAACAAAAGCATTGAATCGATCGACGCTTTTATCCAGCCCTATATCGATCGGGCCCTTGGTCTGCAGGGTAGCATGAAAATATCAGAACGGTCTGAACCAGACTACACATTCCTCCACGCCCTAGCGCACTACACCCGCGATCCGAAGCTCATTCGAGATCAGCTGGTCAATATCTTGATTGCGGGCCGCGATACCACAGCATCTGCGTTATCATGGGTGCTTTTTGAATTATCAAAACATCCTCTTGTGGTCATGAAGCTCCGCAAGGAGATTCTGGGCTGTGTCAACTCAGACCGTCCAACCTATTCCCAGCTGAAAGACATGAAGTATCTCCAGGTAGATGTTATCCAAGGAACCGAGTAATAGCACCGGCGGCTGACTTTTCTTTCACTTTCGTTTTATTTAGAACGTCATCCGTGAGACACTCCGTCTATATCCCATCATCCCGTTCAATGTTCGCATCGCCCTGCGGGACACCCAACTTCCGCGAGGTGGTGGATCCGATGGTCTCTCTCCCATCGGCATATTGAAAGGCACCCGCGTGTTTTATAGCCCACTGTATATGCAACGCCGCGAGAGCCTATACCCCGAAGACTCGAATCCTGAAGAGTTTCGCCCTGAGCGTTGGGAAACATGGCAGCCCGCCTCGTGGGCATACCTTCCATTCAGTGGCGGCCCACGCATGTGTATCGGGCAGCAGTTCGCGCTCACAGAGATTGCATACCTGATAGTCCGTCTGTTGCAATGTTTCGAGCGCATTGAGGGATGTATGGAAAGCTTGGAGCCGGTTTTGGAGACGAACATCTCCTTGAGACCAGGGGGAGGTGTTCCCGTGAGACTGTGGAACGCACAGCTAGTGTCAAAGCAAACGGTTGACGGGGGCGTTTGCTAAGGGACATTCACCGCTAGTTCTATCCGCAATGGAGACTTCGATACTCTGTATTCTCGTGGTAACGTAAAGCCTTTCCTTCAGCCTCGTAAATGTGACGGTGTTTCTATGTCTCACATCAGTAGCCAATGAACGTCGTCAAAGTCAGCAATGTCACCCTGTCGATCGCAACGGATGACCACCCGTAACACAATTACTACTGACTACCTCTCCTGTCCAGCCTAATGAGCTGTCGATTGTACAACGTAAAGACAAAGGGCCTTAAGAGGCCTGATTATAGTTACCCCATTTGGCATGGTCACGGCCAGTAGGCACCCACCAGTATAGTCTTGGGAGAGATAACGTTTTATAAAAAGACCGTCAGTAACCTATCCTCTGCTGCTTATTGAGCCCCGAGATTTCTCTAGGGTTGTTTACTGCCGTTATACCCTCGGAACCATGTCTACCCACTATCTGGACAGCCCTCCTCGCTATAGTACTGTGTACGAAGAATCCCATCCTTCCTATCAGCCACAACCACCACCACCGTCTCCGTATTATCACCCGTACAGCTCACCTTCCACACCAGATGAAGAACATATTTCTGACAGCCAACTACGTGACGAGGAGCACTTTGTCGAGTCGACTCTGCAATGGATCCCACCCCGACCGTCCTATCATTTGCTGCGCGTTGCGCGCCTCCAGGCATGCTCATCCCCTCTCTCTTCTGTGTTTGGGGGTGGCTAACGGTCTAACGAATGACAGAAAGCTGTTCTGATCCCGCGGATCGCCCCCAACAGCCCCCTGAAACCCCCCTTTCCATTTCTCCGCGCCTATAGTCCTGTCTTGCGTGCCCATGATATTCAAATCGTTAACTTCATGGAATTCATCGACAACCTGTCTGTGGCTCAGGCGGGCTCGCCGGTCTTTTCAGCCGTGAATGCGGCCGGGATGGCGGCTGGGTTTATTCCCTCGCACTGGGCAGCCATTGCTGGAACAGGAATGCAGGTTGCTGCGGGGGTGGGAACGGCTGTCGTATCCAGGATCCGCACAAAGAAATACCTGGACATGGCGAACGAGAGATATTTCGGTCCACGCGGGCTGCGCGCTTCAATTAAGAATAATGAAGAAGTCGCTGCGGTTGTTGGATTCCCCAAAAATGCGACGCCTCTCGCACCCGTAAATAATTACACCGGCTGCATCACGCTGTGTGATCGGAGGATGGCTGCGCTTGCGCCATATGTATCTCTCCTTACTACAGACGTACCGCCTTCGAAGATGCAGACTGGAATGCTGGACAAGATCGCTGCAAAACAGCTTGAGAAGACAACACAGAAGACAGAGTCGAAGGAGCTCCGAAAGCACCAACGGACCCAGCACAGACAGGAAAAGCGTGAAGCGCGTGCGATGGGGAAACAGGAAAGGCGTGACAGGCGGCTCGACAAGGGCTATGACGACGCTGGTTCATACGAGCGTGACCGCCACTACCAGAATTATACGACACACCAATACGCGGATCGATCGATTGATTCTGACGGTAGTATAGAAGCAAAGATGGACAAGGCACAGAGATCAGGACAACGGCAACAGATGAAGGACGAGAAGAAGTTGAAGGGAATGGATTTCATTGTCATTGAGAGTTTGATTTAGACAAGACTAGACTAGACGCTACTGAAAAGCTAGTTCATGTGGGAACATGATTCCGACTATTTGACTTCATACATACAGATATACTCTCTAATCGTGAAATATATAAAGTGCATGGATGTTCTGCAACATGTATAGCTCTGGGCTATTTTAACAAACCCTACTCCAACTTCCATTAATAATTTCAGGCATTATCTGGCTACTTCCTACTAGTATTAAGCACGCACATCTGATTAAAACATGTGAACTATATATACGTTACGGACAATGAGCAGGCTCTTATTGGATTAAGCTTGTATGGTAAGACCGTGGCTTGCACAGGATTTGATCAATTTGTTACTACTCTTCAGGCTTAGTGATATGATTTTTAAATATAGAAACAGAATAGAAACAATAGATTTGGTATGAAATTTACTCGATTAAGTCCTTGACAATAATGAAAAGAATTGTAGAACCATCTATTGTTATTAGTTCAAGAGACAAGCAAAAGGTGAATCCTGTGCATATAAAAGATACTGGTCAACATATGGCAATAGTAAGCTTGATGCACTATACTTACCAGTCTTCCATATCCCTTGTTTGTGAAACCATGTGAGCTGACTCAGCTGCCTGTATCAAGCCATATTCACTCCCTATAAAGGCAAGCCTATTGTGTGCAAATCTCTTCGCTCTGGGCGACCCGAGCTTTGACACTGCAACACCAGTCAACGGGTATACAAGAGATCTTGCCGAAACCATTGGACTCATAGAGGACTCAAGGCATAATGGGACACTCGCAAGCACATCAGATATCATTTTTGCGCTAATTGCCATAGCGCTTTCTCGGGCTTGGGTCCATTCTTCCGTTTGGAATTTTTCTATCGTGTGCTGAGCTGTCAAATAATGATGTATGTGCTCGTTGACAAACAGCCTTAATATCCGAACAGAGTTCCATAACTTTAACATCCTCTGGGATGTGTACCGATGAACCCAATCTTCATATGTATCAATTTGTCCCGGGAGAGTCGCAACGTCGACAGATATGAATGGTACAAGCCTCCAAAGATCGTCCAGCAAGGTAACTAGCTCTTTGTCTAGCTCTAGTGCTTTGTGGGTTCGACTCAATGGAGGAAAGTCACAGATTCTGGAACGCAGATTGGCGAACTGATCTAGGAATGCCCCAAGTCGAATATTTGGATCCCTCGGGTCCATGTTTCGAACGAGACTACTCTGAAGTGCGCCTAAGGCAGGTGGTGCTTTCATGCCCCTCTGTGTGCAATCAATTCGGATATTGCAGGATGCATGTAAAAAAAGATTTCTGCCCAATGAGCTGTCAAATTGTGTTTCTCCTCTCATTTGTAATAATTGAAAAGCCCCTCGTATGTGAGCACTCCAGGCAGAAGGGACCTGTCGTCCCTGAAAGGCCAAAGCCTCATACACGCTTAGGAGTAACACAGCCAAAAGGGTGCTATCACATGTGACTAGTACTTGTCCTGAAAGAACAGAGCTTGTAAGCCTTAGTGCTTTGGCATAATTATCTTGTGCCAGAGCCTGAAGTGCTGTTGATTGGAAGTTTTGGGAGAGTAGAAGAAGAGATGGTGCCAACAGTGCACTTCTTAGGGGCCCTGGACAGAGAAACACAGTAGACGCTTCAGATAGATAGTCAAATTGGGTTGCAGGGGCATAGAAATTTAGGAAATAGCCTAGAGCTACATCCTCTGGACTCGCTGATAGTTTGTGAACAACCAGGGCATCAGGTGTTGTCTGCGCATGTTGCATATCAGAGGCAGACCTAGACCTCATGACTGGAGACATCGCCATTGGAGAGACAGATCCACTAGTTTTGTCCAGGGTTTGAAATTTGTGGGCTGTGCTGACCGTCTGGTCTCGCAGGCGCGAGGAAAAATCGTCTCTATATCCCAAGCAAACAACCTTGGCTCGTCGGCACTGTGAGCAACCTGGCAATTTCTTATCACACTATTGATGATTATCAGAGGGATGCTAGGCGTGTAGACCTTATGGCAGAATGAGATGATATACCTTCCGTCTCTTCACGCGGCAAGGCTGGCAGGCCTTAGATGGCATGGCTGGGCTACCCATAGCGGACTGTAGCCCTCGATAGATTTTCTAGATTTTCCACTCGCAGTAACTGGATGCCGAAATATCGAAATTAAGCGTCACTTGGGACAAGACGAACTAAATCTTCGATGTAGGGGTCAAACCATGGCAGCCTAGCCGCCTAGTCGAGCGTCGAAGTTATTACTGGGTTGGGTTTAGTGAACTTGGACGCTGTTGCGCTACCATTGGTCCTGTTTCCCTAACCACTAGTAAGCCATCATTACGTACTAAAGCCCGAATGAAAAAATACATATATTTATAATAAACGATAACACACAAAATCTCACAATTCCACATCCTTTATAAGCAGAATAGTGAAATTTTTAGTACTGAACCCGTATATCCTATTTTTCCAGGCCTTGAAAAGGTGGCTATTTTACGTGCACTAAATGTAAGTATTTGATATAATACTCAACCCAAGCATATCATTTACACGTATCCTGTAACGACTTGTTGTAATTGTCAGCATATGGAGACCTGACACGCTAGCCAAAGCAAAACTTTGTCATCGACTCTCATTGCTTACATTGACTGGGCGATTTCATTAATAGTGCACTAACGCCTCTTCTAGGTACGTGATCAGCAGAGCAATGTTTCAAATAGTGCAGATCACGAACCATGACATGGTTTGTCTTGAGCTCGAAGTTATTTCCCAATTCATCTAGATGGTGCCAAAATATACCCGAGAGAAGATCGCTCAAAAAACTACCGGGCTTTAATTACTTTAAATCTGCCACAGTTTAACTCACATCTCCATATTCATTGTGTATTCAATCTCAACACGTTACTTTACCACATTGACACTTTCCGCACTCCTCCATTGACCATCAGGCATGGGTCAAATCACATTTGGAGATGGTGTCGCTATCGGCATGTTGGTAATCTACATATTTTGCCTTCCATTCTCTATTGCTGTCTGTCTGCGGCACGGGTTAGCCAGGGCTTCAGGCTGGATTTTCCTCTCGATATTTTCTATTCTCAGAATAATCGGCTGCAGTGCACAGCTAGTGACTATCACACATGCATCTAAAACAGCGGTAACGGTTGCAGAGGTCACACAAGCATTGGGCCTATCGCCGCTGCTCTTGGCATCACTCGGCCTGCTTGCAAGATTGTAAGCTATCGTCATTATTCTCTATCATTACCATGATGCTTACCACGCACGTATCTAGACTATCCTCCATTCAAAGCTCCTCACAGGACTCAGCCTTATGTTTTTACCTCATCAGACTCATTCAGACACCGTGTATCATCGGGCTCATACTCTGTATCGTTGGGGCAACCAACGCATCCAGCCCCATGGATATTTTCCAACAAGACACTCTTCGCGCTGGCCTGATCATATTCACAGTGGTTCTAGGAGCCTTATTTATTCTCTATATAGGCTCTTATATCGGGTATCATAAAACAGGGCGAGGAGAGAGGCCGCTGGTTGTCGCAGTGGGAGGATCACTGCCTTTGCTGCTGATTCGAATGGTTTACTCCTTGTTGGAGTGCTTTGGAAGTCACGCTCCAGGCAGTGTTCTTGTGTCGAATCCTGCGGCGGAGATTCTGGAACTCTTCCTTGCCAACATGGAGGAAATTATCATCACTATTCTTTACATCGCTACTGGGATGGCCTTGTACCCAGGTCGAGCTGGTCCAAACAGCTCTGAAGGAGCCGACAACCGGACACGGAAATTGGAATACCGGGCTCGGCGAAATGGGTTGTGATGCGGGAAGCTTAGTCGAACATCTATGCTGGTTGCGCTCGTTTCTGATGTGCTTTAGGACAAGACTGTCGAGATCGGGAAATGCATCATCGCCATCAAGGAGTCTAAGCGACAAAGATCATACACTATATGCAGTTCGACTCCATTTTTTAGTATAATCTTCACGTACTTTTCGGTTCACTTTCTAGCCTCTTGTTATCCCGGTACCTGAAGATTTTATACATAGGTGTCAGTGAATTACGCTGTTTTGCCTCTTCGGTTATTTCTTCTCCCCTGCTCATTTCTCATAATGTACACTTCAGGTCAGTCTTCCTGTCTGGAAAAGCATATCTCTTCGTTTATTACTGGTCGTTTTGCACCCTGTTTCTATGTCTCTCCAAGTTAGATCAACTCAATTAATGCCGGATTGCCACCTTTACACAACTCCTATAGGTAATTTTAAGTGATATACCAGGGTCGATTAGTGGACATGGTCCATTACTAGACTTTATTGTGGGCTATGTCTATTCATTCGCCAATTCAACAATTAGAACTACATGATAGCCCCTCGGCACAAAGTGGTAAGTCAATTCTCTTATATATATTTATCTAGATTATTAAATGCTAAAGATTCTACTTCATGTAGAATGGCAGAGTCGGAATATTATTTAACGTCTCCATTGGTTGTATCCAGATTAGAAATAGATGAATCAGTCTGATGTAGGATATAATGACCCTGGCTAAATATCTACTCCCGTTCCCACTCAGCAGCCAATGGATTCCCCTCAATTTTGGAAGCGAAATCGCCAAGCGTAGTGGTATGCGCCCATGGCTTGAGGGTATTTTCCTCACGGACAGTGGACGCGAAACATCCACTCCAATTGAGGCGAGGGTGATTCTTAATCACATCGCGTGAGGTATCTGGATGGACCAGCTCTGAGAATCTTCCGGTGTTATCTATAGTATGTTAGTATTGACATTATGATATAAAAAGGAGAGACAAACCGAACAAAGTCGCCAGTTGAATCAGCTGGCCTATTTCACTAATATTTCCAACCTTGCATTCATCCTGATGACGAATGATGGCTTCAGCGACGCTCTCCGCCTGAGCCTGGGGAGACACGCCCGCAGTGCCGGCAGGATGATCAGGATCTCGCTGAAGAACATCAAGAGCTAGGAAGCCGCCATAAAACTCGAAACTGAGACGAGTAGCTCTGAGATTGTCCGGGGTAGATCCGATATCATGCAGCATGCAAGTCAAAAACCAAGTTTCGTCGGAGAATGACCAGTTAGGGAATAGGTACTTCTTGATCGCCAGTCCGTAATGGTAGACGCGCATGCTATGGTTGAAGGTAGGCGCAGGAAGGTGATCGCGAGCATATGCTTGGATGCGGCGTGCGAGAGGCGTATCAGGAACGGGTGTAGCGGAAACTGGAATGGCGGATGGTGTTGCCTTATTCTTCAGTCCAGCTTGTTCGAAAAGCTGCTCGGCGGATGATAAAACGGCCGTGAGGCCATATTCGCGGACTGGATCGATGGTGCTGGCCATGATGTGCTATTGTACTTGGATGTGGAATGAGAGATGAAGAATGAAGAGGGGGACGGTTTATAAGGACGTCATGGAAACCGGATCTTTCCGTGGTTACATCACCGCAGCTGTACAACTCCAGTGGCCCACCAAACAGCATCAAGGGCGTGGCTTTTATTGATCAAGAACATACGATAGAAATGATTAATAAACTGTCGATTGAACAAGAAATAATTCCAGAAGGGGAGATTTGCCCCACTCCCCTCAACTTCCTAAAAGAGACAGCCATCCAGCCTATCACATAAAAGAATTCTTGAATCCGATCCACTCATTCATGCTTAATGCCATAGTCCACCAATCAAAAAGGCTAGATTTGTATGAACGCCCACAGCATATAATTCCCCCTTGAAATACACATCCACAGATCAAGAATGGGTTATATTTCCCTTTCGAACACGAATATCACATCACCCGGCTAGGCAGTAGTACGCTCCGAGTGAATTCTGTGCTTAAGAGAAAGTACCGCCAGAATGCCAATACATTAGACCCCAAACCTGTCTCATTTGACGACTTTTCTCCAAAGATCCTTCACCTGGTCCCTTACCAACAATCCTACGACACAGACAATGCCAAACAACAGTATAGGAAATGTATCAAGCGCAGTACACCCGGAAGGCGGGCTCCGAGCATGGTCCGTTGTATTCGGAGCATGGTGTGCCATGATTCCCTCCATGGGCTTGCTGAATAGCCTCGGTGTTCTGCAAGCCTGGATTAGCACGCACCAGCTGAAGGACTACTCAGAATCAGAGGTCGGCTGGATCTTCGGTGCTTATGGCTTCTTCCTTTTTCTTGGGGGAGCACAGTTTGGTGAGCTGCTGTAGTTCATGCAATATAAAAGAGACGTCTAACGGCCACTGGCCTATCTAGGTCCTATTCTCGATACATACGGACCGGAATATGTCATCCTTCCCGGATCGATTGGGATGGTCATCTCCCTCATCTGCTTCAGCTTCAGCCACGGTTGGTATATCTATCCTTATTTGAGCAGTCTAACGCGTCATAGAATACTATCAGATCTTCCTCTCGTTCAGTGTCCTTGGCGGTCTATCAGCCTGTACCCTCTTCACGCCCACCGTCGCCGTAGTCGGTCATTGGTTCAATATACGTCGTGGATATGCAACCGGTCTCGCCTGCACAGCTGGCGGGGTTGGGGGAGTAATAATCCCGGTTATAATTCTCTTCGCAGCGCCGAGGATTGGGTTTGATTGGTCGATTCGGATCATCGCTCTCCTCTGTGTAGTATTGCTATCGATGGCATGTATGCTTCTCAAGACAAGACTCCCGCCAAATAAAACCAGAAGTGCATCGATTGATTTCACGGCTTTGGGGGATATCAAGTATGCATCCGCTACTGTTGCTGTCTTCCTGACTGAATTCGCCATCTTCATTCCCATCACATACATCGCATCATACGCTGTTCACGTCGGCATGAGCGAGACGATGTCATATGCTATCATCGTCTTCCTGAACCTCGGTGCTATTCCCGGTCGATTTCTTCCCGGTTTGCTGTCTGATCGGTTCGGACGGTTCAATATCATGACACTCACGCTTTTTATGTGTTTTGCTTTGACATTGGCGATCTGGTTAACGGCGGACATGATCTCACCGGATAGCCTGGCTGCGATTATCTGCTACGCTGTCATGTTTGGATTCTGGAGTGGAGCATCCATCAGTCTTGCTCCGGTGTGTATCTCGCACGTCTACGAGACACAAGACTACGGCAAGAGAATCGGGACTTCATAGACAATTGTTAGTATTGGTACTTTGATTGGGATCCCTATTGCCGGTGCCATTCAGCAGCGGGATGGAGGGAAATATGGTGGGTTGATTATCTTCGGAGGTCTGCTTTACTTTGCGGCTATTGTTTCTTTTGCTATCTTGCGGGGTGTCTGTTTGGGGTGGTCTTTGAAAACTAGATTCTAGCATTGGAGATATGGCGATATCATTTATTGTCATCAGAGTTCCAGGTCAAGGTATCATATCGAAACTTGTCCTGTCCGAAGTTCACACGAACACAAGCACAGCGACTTTTCATACCTATGACAGGATAAAAGATACCCGTAGAGCACACATCTACCACCCCTGAAGGACCCGTTGGTTAATATCTATATGATAGAAATAAATGAAGACTCACCGAGTACTGTCCCATTTTTGGTAAAGCCAATTTCAAGTCGCGACGTGATGTAACATCCAACCACATCCCCAACCCCGTACGGTTCAAGCTCGGCTATCTCGAGGGAAGACGAGAAACAATAGAACTTGCCGCTGTCTGCGTGGTAGCCCCAGGATGCGTATTCCCATCCTGGGAGTGTATTGATGGCATGAGGACTGTATCCGCGACAAAAACCTAAAGCCATCTCACTAGCATATAGACATTAGGTATGATCTGATACTATGCTGGGTGGATAGGTTACCCCTCTACGCCCATATCCAGTATTTCCATCTCAAAGTAGAAGTCAGAGACCCCGACCGGAATTGGTCGATTTGCCCGGATTGATGCTACGTTGGGATATCGCTCACTCTGCGTGTCTATAGAATCTGAGCAATTGAATTCCTACTTGGAGTACCACTTACCAGAATATCGAAGCATGAATCCATCCTCATCCACCTCCAAAAGAGACGACTTGTCTGTCTTACTCAACGACGTGGGTGTAAGTATACTCTGTTTAAAAGTCAAGCCCCGAATATCTTCGCCTTGTAGCAGCTTTTCCATGACAGCTTTCCGCCTGAAGATTGCGGCACAAAATATGGGCGACCAGCCATATGGATCAATCTGATGCGGATCTGCCCCTGCGTGGAGAAGATTCTCAACAGCGGTAACATCACCTTTTCTGCATGCAAGTTGCAAAGCTCTTTCATAGTATTCAGGCTCGAGGCTCATGCGAACAGCTCCCTCGAGAACAAGAAAAAAGATATCTTTTGTGATAGCGTAAACGGCGTATTGAAGGGCCCGTTCGTAGTTCTGTGAGTTTGGCTTCACTCTTGCAAGAAGCTGCTGCACCGCCACTGTGTGTTCATGGTCTGCTGCAATATACAATGCGGGCCAAGCGTCTTCATCTGAGATATCCTGTCTCAGAAGCAGCTCTATAGCCTCTAGATGTTCCGCCGCCAATGCAGTTTCTAAAGGATTTAAGCCAAATGTATCCCTTGCCTGGAGATCAACTCCCCGATCGAGAAGCAATTTGATAATTGCAACATCGCAGCTACCCTGGATAGCCAAATGAAGTATGGTCTGACCGGATAGATTTCTGGCCTGAGTGTTCAACCCACGGTTAAGAAGGAGTTCCACAAAATCATTACGGCCATTTTTTGCAGCAATATGGCACGCGGTATTGCCGTTTTTGCGCGTTATGTTAACATTAATGTCTTTCTCAAGAAGCAGGTTGACGATTTCAAGATGACCGTTTGATACTGCAAAGTGCAACGCGGTAGTCCCTTTCTCGTCCGTCACGTTAACATCAATGTCTTGCTCAATAAGCAGCTTAGCGATTTCGAGATGACCGTTTGTTATTGCAAAATGCAATGCAGTATTCCCTTTCTCGCCTTTCGCGTTGATGTCAATCCCATGGCTGAGCAGGAGCTCCACGGTCTCCAGCCACCCATTCGACGCGGCAGAATGGAGTACAGTTAGTCCAAATATATCCCTGCTGCTAACATCAAACCCACGACTCAAAAGTAACCTGACAAACTGGAGGGGACCAGGCGATCCCTCATAGGTGATCGCGTTATGAATTGCGGTGTTTTGCCATATAGCCCTAGCGTTGATATCGGCGCCATGGTCAAGGAGACTCAGTGCCATTTTTCTATTTCCATGGGATCCTGCGTGATGTAATGCAGTGTTGCCTTTTAGATCTCTTGCGTTTGCGTCGCATCCACGATTGAGAAGTAGAGCAACAATCTCAGAGTGATTGTTCATTGCCGCTTCATGAAGTGCACTATGTCCCTCTATACTTTTGGCGTGAATGTCCACTCCGTGATCGAGGAGTGACATGACAATCTGGATATGCCCCTTTGTAATCGCAAAGTACAAGGCTCCTTGACCGTCTTTTTCCTGCTTGCTTGGATCCGCACCTTTTTCAAGTAGTAATTGAGCGATCGATAACCGGTCATTCATTGCTGCCCACATAAGGGGCGTTTTCCCAGTGTTGTCTTGAGTTGAATTTCCCCCATTGACATCCTCGGAATTGGGATCAATATCAATGTCAAGAAATAACCTGACAATATCCGTTTGGCCATATTCAGCTGCCTGTGATAGTGGAGTTCGACCGAACTCTGGGTCGTTGAAGCGAGGATCAAATCCTCTGCCCAGAAAAAGTTGCACAACTGACAGGAAGCCATGGCATGCTGCCCGTAAGAAGGCCAGTTGTAGAGAGATATCATTAGAATCAATACCAGAGCTATTAGCGAGAATCTTTGCAATGGCATAGTGCCCACTCTTCGCTGCCCTGGCGAATGCAGTGTGGCCATAGATGTCTTTCAAAGTTGCATCAGCACCGCTCTCCAGAAGACATCTAACCAGACCCTCATGACCATGCTCTGCGGCCCATGAAAGTGCGGTTCTACCATGGGAGTCTCGGGCGTCCATGGCATGGCCATTGTTGAGCAATAATATCTGGAATATTCCTTCAAGCCCAAAGTAGACAGCCAAATGCAGTGCAGATGGTTTTATCTCGCACTTCGCATGGAAATCACAGGCGCAAATTACGGAGCGAAATTTGCAATGACATTGAATCTGCAGGACCTGAGCTGAAGAGTGGACTTTATTTTCATTTCCCAATAGCCTCATCACTAGTGCTTCCGCAACAGACTGTCTGCGGGCATGAACACCCCAGTTCTTTGCAGAATAGCTATAGAGTGGATATAATTGCAAACGATCATCAAGCTCTTCTTTTGAATGGGAAGATGTCTCGAAAACATCCAATGAAAGATATGCAATACAGGTACTTGCGATATCAGAGTGACCATTGGGGAACCAAGTAGTCCAGTTTCGATCAAAGTATTCGTGTGTTGTATAATGAACAAGCCGGACAATCTGGCTGTTGCAATCAACAGTCACCAAGCCAGAGCACATTGATGTGATTAATTCGGCATCTGTCATATGTTCATGATTGAATACAGATGCATCACGATCTCCAGCCAGAGCAAGAGCGTGCTGAAGCTCAAGAACAGTAACCGGTTGTGTGGCAAGGAAGACCCACAGAAGAACACGCATGGCAAGGTCCTTCAGGCCATCCATTTTGCACTGAATTCTTTCCATTGCATCACCATACATTCTGTCATATAGGTTGGATCCACTGGGGGGCTTTTCCAGTGCAATCCTGGCTTGTCCAATTGTGGTTTTGTCTTTAAAGGAATGAAGGTAAAGCCATGCGACAAGAAACCTGGAAGTTATTAGACTTGTATGTTTCGAACCGAAATGGTATGTTACTCACATTCCACCCGCAGCTCCGGAAATGGTGTCCTTTATTCGACTTGCCAGATCAGTACTGTCCGAACGGAGTGACGGGAGCTCCGATATGTGCTCTTCGAGGTAATTCCGTATGTCATCGTCACTGGCACGAATCTCGAGCATAGTGCATCCCTTTTTATTGAATAGTCCTTCAATATCAGCACCGAAACGCGATGTGGCAAAAAGGCTGGTATTTGTTCGCTCTTGTAATCGAAAGACCTCGGACAAGAATCTGTTCGCCGATCCGTAAGCTCCGCTGGGATCTTGAATCTCATCAAGAGCATCGATGATGATAATGGTTCTTTCGAAATCGTTACATACGACTTCTAGCGATTCAAAAAGTTCATCAAACGAAGGGTTGGTTTGCTTTCTGCCATGGAGCATGTATAGGTCCAGCAGTGAATTGGGGAAGTTCTGATGCTGTAAAGACAACTGCTTGAGTAGACTTGAAAAGAGGCTTGTTCGTGTTTGAGTTGAGCGTTTTAGGAAGTCGCAATATATATAAGCAATGCCAATTCCTGGACTGTCTTTGAATATCTTGTTGAGATGGTTGATAACGATGGATGTCATGATTGTCTTGCCTGCCCCGGGGATACCTTGGCAGAACAGAATGCCCTTTGTTTGATGAAGCCATTGCTGGAATTTATCCGATTCTAATAGCCATGTGCCGGTTCCCTTTTGGGCTTTCCTGAAGAAATTACTTTGGTGGGTTCCATGGCTAGACGGAGTCAGCCAGTTGAGGATCTTCATTTTGTGGCCATCGTCAAGTATGCTGTCCATTTTGGTTATACGTTTGTCTACTTCGCACAAAGTATGCCCAACTGCATCATTGTTAGTGCACCTTCAAGTCGGGGGTCTCATAACATACTATTTTCAAAGGTGCTGGCAGCCAGTTCAGTATTGCTGATCTCCTCTGCATTGACTATTCGGAGGAGGTCTTTGGCATATGCAGCTGCAACAACGGCGGCATATGGCTGCCATTGCTCATTCATATGACTGTCGGAGTAATTGGAAATTCCACGAATAACAAGACATGGAAAGTGATTCATCAGGCCAGCTGCTTCCATCTCAAAGCATAGGATCTTGTGCGCATCTCGTAGCTCATCTCGACGTTTGGCAGATCGCATTTCGATATCCCCAGACGCGATGAGACCGTGATGGATGAGAGGTTGAGTGCGGGATTTACGCTGTACCACTTGGAGTTTATCGCAGTCTGTGCATTCCTCTCCTCCGACATGGTGATAATCTGCCAGGAATAGTATATCTCGGTCTACCCCTGGAAAGAACGGGTCTTCTGAACCAAGCAGTTCGCCGAGTTTCTGGATAATTTCCTCAATGTATGATTGCATCTTCCCCTTTCTGAATCGATGATCAGCTCGCAAACGCTTGATTGCTTTTTGCAATACTGAAGGTGGTCGATTCAGGTGTGATGTGATTTCAAACTGTCCCTCCAGCCATTTGCCCTTGTCGTATTGTAGGACGCCCCCTATTCGTCGTTAGTATTTGACTTATCAATGAAGAGTAATACTCACCATGTGTTCCACCAGGTTCACTGACAACTACATCTCCCAGTCGAATATCAATTCGAGGATAATTAGGTACTCCCCCTCCCACGCCAACCATCAGTCCAAATCGAATTTTTGGGAAAGTGCGGATCATGTTCGTCACTGTTTGTATCGTCGAATGCGACCCACTCGAAGCAGGAAAGGCAATTACCACATTATGTTTTCCAATTCGGCCAACTAGATAGCTGTTGTCGTCGTTGACGCCGTCAAGTGGTTCATCTTCCTCGTCCAACAAGGCTCTAGCGGCGTCCACCTCGCAGTCGCGGACGCATACCCAACCGACGGAGTACGCATCATGAGTGAGCTTCCTAGGCTCCATGGCCTTTGCCCCTATTCCTTTGTAGGTTCAACAGTTAAAAATGGTGAAATCACTGGATTTGGGTTAGCTAATAGAGGAGAGGAAGAGTTGAGATACACGGCAAACTGGGCGGGGAAGCTCAGCCGCACAGCCTTGTCTCACTCGATGTTTACTTTTTCTGGCTGTGGCTATCCATGTTCATGCTATCTACAAGTTGGGAATAGTGCAGATGATCAACCTTCCACATCCCTGTCAAGTTCGGACTCTGGGTCCATAGCAACTCCATGTACTAAATCGAAACTACTCTCTCATCCGTCAGAATCATACTGTGAGATCTTAAACAGCAAACGGGCACGCAGAAGCATAGTTTCCCTTTCTCAGCCTCTCCACGGTCTCCTCCATCTCAGCCGCACCCTTCTTCTCCTGAGCAGCAGGCCCAATACTCTTCAGGTCATATCCAGACTCACGATACAAGCCAGAGCTAGTCCCAGGAACGATTCCACTTCCAAAGAGTCGTATAAACCACGATCTCAAACCCCATCGATGCTTGGCAGTTGGCTTCACATACCATGGATGGGCCGTGTAGAAGTTGATTGTATACATGCCTGACACTGGATCTGGCGATTCATTAAGGGCATGGACGGCCATAAACTCTGGTCTGGGCACACTGAAATGGCGAAGGATAAATGGGCGGATGATTTTGATTGTCATCGCCAATCCTTGGATTGCATATCCTGGATCGGGGAATCTGTATTAGTTAGTTCTGCCCTCTTAGTAGAATATGGTCGACAAACCCCATGGAAACTCTCATATGTCTATCCAGTTTAGTCCCAACGATGCCCTCAGCCACTGGCCGTAGAAATGTAGGGACATTGAACATGGGAATATCCAGGAATCGCCTTCCCAGAGTGACAGTCGAATGCGTCGGATTGGCAACGGCATGTTCATACTCCAAAGTCCAGTCGTACAATTCACGCGCAAAGTGTGCTCCATCTTTCCAGCCAGTCTTACTCGAGGGAAGAAGAGTAAATGGTATCTCCATCGCTTCTCCGAGACATTTATGGAAAACACCAACGGCGCAAATCTCGACTTCTGAAAGAGTTCGCCATTCATTATCATTCACTGCGCGGATTATCTCCACCACCGGTGAGCCAAGGGTGTGGAGCATATCCTCATCGAGAATCTTTCCTGCTTTGCGATATCGAGCATGGAGATAGTTCATCCGTGCGATGGCGTTGAGATGGCTGTCTGATCCAGGTTCGCGATCATGGGCTTCCATCAGGATGATTTCCGTATCCGCCCCGCGTTTCGAGGCATTCTTTTCACTCAGTTGGCCTGTTGCGGATAGTAATTTTGCGATGGTGGGAATTGCAGAAGTCTATATCGTTAAATATATTTTGCTATAAAGTATGGAGGACATACCTTTAGCAGGGCAATGCCCATCGAATTATGCAGACTGTATGGAAATTCCAATTCTCGTAATTCTCTGAATATGCCATGTGCTTCTTTTGCTGTCATGCTGGACAGCGGACGAGAACTGAATTTTGATTGAATAGACTTGCATCGTCGGTAACGGAGAGAACGGACGATCAAAATATATACCCCCACGAGAACGGCGATGGTGTACTTGAGAGGGAACATTTTGTACACAGTCGAATTGTTTTCGAGTCTTTGAAAAAGGAAGATCCATTACTCTTATAAACACAATAAATGTAAATATAATCAATTGTATCGTGAAAAGTGATATTATAATCCCGATGATCCTCGGTTGTTGGGGATTAGAATATCTGAATAGCTTCATCTGATCCGTTGAATTATCATCACCCCAACCTCATATTATCATATGAACAGCCATGCGAAGTGATTAATACCTATTCCCGAATGAAACATGACCAGGAATAATGTTATGCCTGTATCCAAGTTGTCGCGATTGGAGTCCGCGTTTCTGTCGCCCCTTCCGAGGGGTATAGGAACGCGCTGAGCTATGAAATTATGTATAAAAGAGCACCCAGAGACAGCGTCTCTACCTAAATGTGTTTACGATTTACGTATTGCTGATCAGTTGAATGAAGCAACAAAAAAAGAAAGAAAAAAAATGCATCATCCGTGAATCGAACACGGGCCTCATCGATGGCAACGATGAATTCTACCACTAGACCAATGATGCTGTGGCGGATAACCAGATTGTAATCTGATTGGTTCGTTGGAATTACAGTGAGGCTAATATTAATATAAGCCAGACTTGACACCGTCCATAATGTAGCACAGGATAATGAGGAAGCTGATTCTGTTCTCTAGTAAATTGCAAATCCAAACTCATGGACTGCAGTCTTGCATCTTTATTCGGCAGGCTTTTACCTTCAGGGGACATTTTGCCGAATACGTCAATGCGGACAAGTTTCCTGTCCAGGATATTTGACGAAAATGCAATGATGGTCATGGCAAGTCTGTGCTCATGGGCAGATGATTCTAATACCAGGTATTCGTTCCTGGATTCTTTTTGGGATACTCCATTTTACTATCCATACTTTGTTGCGCCCGGCAGCCATCTCATTTAAAGGGTTTATTTGTGGTGGTTGCTTATGTCGATCATTTCGAGAATGATAGCGGTGCAGCCATATAAAATTGAGTAGCACTGGCAGCCTGAGTAGATACAGCCACGCTATTGAAGTATCTGATAGAAATAATGATTCAGGGGTGGGCGAGGAAAGGGAAAGTTATGCGTGCCCAGCCTTATATGCAGGCTGATTACATGATGTGCAGATTAACCAAGCCTATTTTCTATAGGATAGCCCCGCATTTTCTATATAGCGCCTAGGCATGGAGGCTGTGGGTACATTAATAGTAGATACATATGCAAGGCTCGGGTACTACATAGTTTATTTCTTATTTGATTTGTGGCGATATTACATCTCCCACGAATAAAACATGCATACACTAGGAAATATATAGAATGGATCGACATATACGAACAACTTACGATGATCTCTGACCATATTTCCGTATCCGATGACCAGCCCTACATGGTATATTGTATGAATAACCTATCACTGATCATTGCTTCACACACAACTGATATGAATGTTCGGTCTAAACAGAAACCAGTCCCATAAGGCCAAGAAGAAATAGATGCACATGAGATAATTCAGGCCTGCCATCATTATTTAGGGATAGAGTCGCCATGTCAGTTGACAATATTAGTATAGAACCCAGGTTGGAACTCAGGTATTTAAGGGTGCTGAATCCCATCTCAAAATGATTCTCTATCCAGCAACACAATCATCTCAATCATCTCAATCATCTCAATCATCTCAATCATCTCAATCATCTCAATCATCTCAATCATCTCAATCATCTCAATCATCTCAATCATCTCAATCATCTCAATCATCTCAATCATCTCAATCATACTTTCAGAATAACTTCATATTCAATCTCAAAATGCAGTTCACTACTTTGTTCTTCACCCTCATGGCCAGCACTATGGTCATGGCCCTTCCTACCGAGGAAGTTGGTACTGGTACTGCAAGTGCCCAAGTCGAGTGCCCAAGTGGCTGGGTTCAGTGTGGAGTAAGACACAGAGACATCTATTCTATACCGGGTCTAACAAGAGATAGGAGTGCAATGGAACCTCTTGCAAAGTTGCAGGAACTGACCGGTAAGAGCTATCTTAACCTAATTTCTACCGTATATGGTACTGATCAGATTTGTGTCTAGGAAATGTGAAACTGGAAGTGTAAGGCCTGCACATGTAACTTTATTAAAGCAGTTGAATGTGTTTTGACGACTCTACAGTGCACCAAGCAGAGCGGAGCAGGAGATGGAACTATCTGCGGCTCATCCAACCCTTTCGACATTTCCATGCACTGCCCTGGAAAGGCCTGAGTATACTAAGTATACCAAAAGACCAAGGCCTTGCCAATTGCTCCGTTCTTGTATTCAGTTTGATGGATGGAAATACATTTCAACAATGACCTCTGATTGCTATGTTATTTACGTGTTATGCAGTTGAAGATGAATCTATGGCTTACGATTGAGCGGTATAATGTAGAACAGATGCACTATACCGTCTTCTAGATCAGGTAATAGACTAGAATTTTCGATCCAGGGGCAAATCACCGTCATTGGCAAATCCCCGTGGCAAAAACTCTCGGTACCTAGGCACTACCGAGGGCGAAAGTCCCTCAAACTTTGATTTCCACCCACTCATGGTTGTCTTACAGGATATGGAAATTTGATTGTATATTGCAGTGTGTGGAAATTCTATCTTAGCATGGTATTCGAGTAGAAATCAAAAAGCGACAACGATGTCCAATCGTTTCCTACGAATATATCCATGAGCCCGAGTCCCTTAGTCTGTATTCATAATCTAAACTGGTCTCAGACCATCAATGCAAGAGAGCCATTTTTGAGACGTACGTATGCTGGGCATGTCATGGTAGACAAGGTCGAGACTAAACTGCCCTAAGCCCCGCCTATCCGGGGCTGCGGATGCCATACCCTCAACTAAACTCAATCCCAGATCCCAGTGGCCAATCCATGCCACGCCACGCCAAGACAGGCTCGTGGAAGCAGACCGAAGTTCTTCCATCAGTTTTCGTCGCCACAAAATACAAAGTTTGAGACTAGATTTTTCACGGTCTAGACCAGCCCCAAGCGACCCACTTGGGGCGACGCATGTCGACCCCAAGACGATCGCCCAATCGCGGGGAACGAGTGGGGCATTTCCACGCGGAGACCAACGTCGCCTCTGTATCATGTCAGCGTGTCTGGACTGGTGCAATTAAGCTTCAGGTACCTCTATGGTCCCTGTGGTTATCGTGCTCCAACCGGAGTTTGTCTGTCTTGCCACAGGAACATTGGGGATTCTACTGGCGGCAGCTCAGGTATAAAGAGCCCCAGGTTCGCAGTGTTGAGAATGTATCCAAATCAGATCAATCAGTCTTGACAACACTCTCTTGTCTCTTCTTTTTTTCTTCTTTGCTTTCTTTGCTTTCTGGTGGCTTTGCCAACCGTACTTTCACTTGAATCAATTGCTTCATTCAATCACTTGAATACAATCACTTGAGTTCTATTCAATCACTTGAGTTCTATTCAATCACTTGACTTCTATTCAGTCACTTGACTTCTATTCAGTCACTTGAGTTCCATCCATACCAAACATTCACTTCACAATGGCCTTCACCAAGTTCCTCACTGCCACTGCCGCTTTTGCCCTCGCTGCATCTGCCCTCCCTACCAACACCTCGCCAATCGCAGCCAGATCCTCCGGCTCCTCCAGCGGCGGCGGCGGCGTCAACATCGTCAACAACCTCGGCCAGACTGTCTATCTCTGGCCCACCGCCGACGGCGAAATGCAGACCCTCTCCAGCGGCGGCGACGGCTACTCCCAGTCCTGGAACGGCGAAAGCGTCTCGATCAAGTTGTCCACAAGCGAGAGCAAAGACAGTGTCTTGCAATTCGAATACTCCCTCAAGGGCGAAGACATCTACTGGGATCTGTCCTCCATCAACCTCGACTCGGACTCTGCCTTCGTCAAGTCCGGATTCGGTGTCACCTCCAGCGACTCCAGCTGCAAGTCGGCTTCCTGCTCCGCTGGGGACTCCAACTGTGCCGATTCCTACCAGCACCCCGATGACACCAACACCAACAGCTGCTCGTCGGACGCCACCTTCACTTTCACTTTGGGCTAAGCCTTTCGCTCTCTATGGTACCTTCCATGCAACAAGTTGAGAAATGACAACGAAAACACAGGAGACAGTCAAAGCTGGCTTTGATTTCCTGAACCGCCTTATGAAAACAAGTTATGATTATAGAATATAGATATAGATCAATGCGAAGTCAATCTTTCTCCTTATACTTTTTTGATTCTATTGTAGAACATTGAAATCTAGACAGTATATATCTAACTACAGCTTAATCCATCTCCCCATCCACTCCTCAACAATAGCCTTGGCCTCATCAACCAGACCAAGATCCAACAGCAATTGCGTCGTACCACGTACAGCCGAGTCCAGAGCTGAGAAAATCCACGCATGCGTATAACTGGTATGCTCACCAATGAAGATTGTGTTATACTCAGTCTGATAGTAAGCAGGGAGATACAACTCCTGCTGACCGACAAGCGGATCCGCCCACGCACCAGCCTGGTGCTGGTCAACCTCCCAACACTGGCGGTCATAGATACCCGTGAACTGCTCCGCTGCGATCTCACCATGTATTTGCACCATTGTGCGCTGGATCAGCGCGACGTGCTCCTCATCGCTCAGGGCGGCCGTGGAGCGAGCAGGTGTGCCTGAGACATATGACGCCAGCACCACGCCTGGACCGGTGCCGTTGATGTTGAACGATGGATAACAGACGCTGCCGACGCCCGCTACGTCGACGGACCCACAGCCACCGTAGATGGGCTGGTCGAGATGTTCCCAGAAGCGGGTTTTGTAGAGCAGAGCCATTTTGCAGGAGGGGTCATAGTTGAGGGTGGAAATTGCGCGGCTGAGAAGGGATGAATATTGAGGCATTTCCCAGAGTCTGACTTTGCTGAATGGGACTGCCACGACGGCGTAGTCGTATTCTTTTGTCTGAGGGGTCATGTCGAGGGGATGATTGCGCCAGGCGACGCCGATTTTGCCGGATGTGGTGTTGTATACAAGCCCGTCGACTGTGCGGTTCAGCGTTGTTCTGTCCGCGACATGGGGATAGAAGGCACGAGGAAGCGACTCGAGTCCCTTATCGATGGTCCTCCATTCCGTAGCAGCAAAGTAGACGTCCTCGTACAAGTCGCCCCAGATGGGAGTGGGGGTTGTTCCGGCGATATAGTCGGAGATGTTGGCATTCTCGCCGAGTGCATAGCGGAGATATCCAGCTTCAGACCAGTGGAACATGTTGTTGTCGACTGCCCATCGATGCATTTTGTACATGTTGGTTGCAAGCTGACGGATTGTCTCGCGATTTTCCATGGTGGTGTAGTTATTGTAAGCTGCCTCTGCCTGTGCGACAGCCGATGCATTGGACGCTGCTGCCGTGTATGACAGCGACGAGTTGGCAGCGATATCCGCGACAGTGGGAATGAAGCCATTCGGAAGCCTAACACCCCCGGAGTCTGCAGGTAGGTTGTCCCCATGCTGGTAGAAGGGAATGAAGTTGACCTGCAGATCCGGTCTGTCGGCGTTCATCTTGTTGAGCACGCCGGCCAGCTGAAAGACCATGCGATGGTCCATGATCTGCAGTGTCTCGTTGGTGTCGGCGTATGTGATGCTAACGGGAAATCGCATCGGTCCCATCTCCTGGTACTGGTATTCATCAGGGCGTGTGTTGTTCAGGTACTTTGTGCGGATTCTACCTCCGACTCGCCCGGAAGATTCATATATGTGCCAGTTATGAATACCCACAGACTCCAGTAGATGGCTGGTCATAAGGCCGGACATGCCACCTCCCAGAATAGCAACAGAGGTGTTTTTAGACTTGGCGACTAATGCTTTGTCTTGTGCCTTTGACTTCATGTATGCAATTCCGTCGAACCATGGACCCTCCATATCCGCCACATCTGCGATACTCTCGCGCTTCTTCATGACTGGAGTGACCGTTATAGGCGATGAACGACCGAGAAGGATAGAACTGGAGAAGGCATGAATACAATGCAGTCCTTGTGCATCAGGAGGAGTGACCCAAACCAGTCGTTCTGGATGAGCATCACGAGTGACGAAATGGGACGTAATAGTGTGATGACTCTCCGTTGGATGTTGAATGCTGCAATCACCGTATACAAATTCCACATGGCCTTGGAATTGCTTATCCGCAAACTCAATGTGGATGTTGTGGAGGGAGTCGGCTGTCACGTCCAGATCGTGGAATCGAACAACACTGTGGGAGCTCTGAAGGGAAGCCGCATGGCTGAGGGAAAGGATTGATGCGAATAAGAGAGATCTCATCTTGGAGGCAATGAAAACGATGCTGTTATCCTGAAATAAACATCTCCAAAGCCATCCCAAGGCACACTTTATAGTCCGCCTTTACGACCATATCTTCACTATCATCAAATCTAATCTAGACAATGATTGATAATCAGGTACGCCCTTCAATGACATGCGTGGGGTGATGTATTGGGTATCTCTAAGCGATGTCATATCCCCGCGCCTTTATCTTGACATATATTCTCCGTGAGATATCGGAAATATTGCCGACGATGTGCGGGGAGGAAGAATGCTGGACGGGGATTTGTCGAGTGAGTATAGAGTCAGAGATAACGAGATACCGGGCCGAATATAGCTTATCAAATGGTTACTGCGACTTATTTATCAGTCACCAAGAAACTAGGGTAATATATGCTTGGCATGACAGTTCTTATCTTTGTTGATGTTATCTCAACAGTAGTCATCATGACTGCAATCGATCGTAGAAAACCCCCTATTCAATTAACCCCACATACCTGGTTTTACCACGGGAGTTGAATGTTCTTTGAAGGCCCAACCTTACTATCATGTATGAAAATAACTAGTAGAGCTGTTGAAAAATAGAAAGATGGAGAGCAACATGTATTTAGCCTTAGATAGAAGCAAGTGTCATTCGTAAAAGTAATGAACTGGATTCGCATTCAAGTTCAGTATATAGATGAATACTAAGAGTCTGGGGTAGGGGAGCTGAGGTTACCCTCACAAGATAAATCTTGTTAGAAGATGAATCACAGAGGTTGATATACCTGATCTGATTACAATTAGGGCACTGACAGATCGCGGGGAATCACAATATTGGTAGATAATGCTGGAGACTATGAAAGCGCTTCTTGTTTGATTGCATTACATTTCCCGATTTCTCCTTCCCATACGATTGGGTTCAAACAGGCAGACAAACATCAGTTCCTGACGAGGCGGGGAACCTCACTTCTTGGTTTGTCTTTGAACTGCGGATGAATATTTTTAGTGCGATGCACCGACCCTCGCTATTTTGATCAGCGTCGTTCATTTTTATGAGAAGGTTAGGTCATATTACAGAAGGTCACGACGGAACCAGACTGTAGAAGTAGCACCAAATCCCAACTTGCTGATAACCCGATATCGAGAGCGAAACACGTCTCCGAGTTTGACGGCATAATAAAGTCCCCGATCGTATGCAGGCATTTTTTGTTCCTCAATTTTCACTGCTTGGTCGAGTATTGCGACATTGGAAGACCGGCGTAAAAGAGGTAGATATGTCGGCCGACCCAGTCGACCAGGTCGATTGAATATCTTCATCTTGAGAATAAAAGATGACAGTAGTAGAGATAAAGTGTGTCAGTTGCAGCCCGGGAAGGGGGCAAATGTGAGCGGCCCACTTTGTATGGGGAAATCAACAATGCACGGACCATCACATACAAAATGGGCTCCCCGTGAATGACTTTCGGACACATAAACGATTGCACGCACGATTGCCGCCCAGTTGAGGTCGGTGGGTATGTATGTAAGAGGAAGGGGGTTGTAAAATGTAGATTCTGTAGGGCGGAATACAAGGATGATTATGATTATTAGCCTTTTTAATCAGGCATCCATCGTCACATGATCGTCTGATAGACCAGCTATTTATTTGATTCCTTAGTCAAGACTTATGCTACTTGTTCGATGGAATAGAGAGAGTAGAAAATATGATATTGCTATCCATCATGCTTCATCGACAGGTCATCCAGTGGTTTTACTGGTCTTCCTCTGAAGGGACTCATTTCAGCATCGATTGAAGGAATTGGAGGAAGGAACAGCGCTTAATCTTTCCGGGATCTCTGTGAAAGATTATCTTAATAACACCCAGAATGAAATGGGTTCATCTATTGATTGCAAACCAATCCCTTCACCTGGGCATTCTCACAAAGAACCTGAGATCCAGTATACCCGTCTGGCAGCGTGACATTTACACCCTCAAAAGTCAAATCCGTACATGGTGCCTCCTTCGAGCAGAGCAGCGAAATCCCGAACGTGATATTCTGTTCAGTGTAGTCAGTAGGCGTGGCAAGTCCATTTCCACTGATATTCTTGAAATGCAAATGGTTAAAATGGTACGGCGATGTGTTGCAGTATTGGGTGACGTTCTTTCCGGGGAGGTAGCTCAGGCTGCTTCATTAGTATACTTCGACAGTAGAAGGGTGGACTCACCATGTGTCGATGTATATTGGGAGTTCCACATCTTTGAGTTTGATATTCTCAATGTTGACATTGCGCACGTATCCATGCCCACCTCCGCCTCCATTTGGGGGGGGCGCCGTAGTTAACACCAATCCTAAACAGTCAGCCAATGTATACACATGGATGGAAGACATACCAGCTCTTAAAGTAAATACCCGACGACATCGCTCGTTGCAACGATGGCTGCAAACTGATATTTCGAACGGTGATATTCTCCACAATATCCGGTCGATCAGGATACTGTCCAAGAGAACCAAATGCAATGCCAGGGCCACCATAGACAGCCACATTCTCAACATGGATATTAGTCGAATTTCCCTTGAAAGCGACTGCATCGTCACCACCTTGGTATACCCAATTCGTAATGGTGATATTATCCGACCGGAACGTATCAATTCCGTCTGTATTCTGAACCCACTGTTCTTCTTTATCGGCTTTATAATCTGTATTGGTCGCATTGACATAGAAATTATCCAGCACGATATCCGAGGACGAATCCACCAACACAGCCCAGAATTGCGGTTGTCTGATTGCGATATTCCGTAATGTTGCTCTTGTTGAATTAAAAACGTGCAGTGGCATCGGTCGACCAAAGACGTTACTCCCCCCTTTGGCCCATGTGTACCATAGTTGTCCATTCCCATCGATGCCACCCATCTGTCTTCCGCCGTCGATTTCATAATCATGGCCTGTGATACGCCATGCAGTAGACTGGTTCTGAAAGTCAACTCGATAAGAATTGTTCACCCAGTAGTTGATATTGTCGCTGAAGAGTAGAGTTCCTTCAAGCTCTAGTCGCGAATTCTCGAGATGGGTTGTCATGCGCTGGTTGATTCTGTAAGTATATGGAGATGGAAGGACAACTCGACCACCTTTTCCACATTGATGGACTGCTTTGAGTATGTTAGGTACATCATCTTGTCCATGGCCGAGGGGCAAGACGGTGCATGTTTGATTATGGGCTGCTGCACTTAGCAGACTGAGGCCTAAAAGAGAGAGAATATGGACCAGCATTATGTTGATGTTATTTGCATGATTGAATCTACAAATGAGGGGCTACTGTAATATAAGAACAGAAAATGGATAATAATCCGTGGTCATGTAATTATCCGCGATCTGCATCAACCCCGCACGACTTTCGTTCAACAGGCATCTGAATAAGTATTCCCCGGGTTATCATCTACCGAATCATAGCATATACTTTTTTCAAGCTCATTCAAGGTTCGTCTATTCCCTGTCTGGTTTGTTCATCCGGAATGTGTCATTCAGGTTATTCCGACTCTGGGTATTAGATTGATCTTACTTTACCAGATGGTTGACTTCTTACCACCCAGGCGATGGTACCTTTCTTATTCGTAATATGCCCATCCAAGCGTATACCCTGACTAATCAAAATAATAAACAAGAGAATACTAGTTTCTATGATATTGACTACCACTCTTTATGACGAAATTCGTGTACTAGTGGATATCCCGGCAAGTCTTGGAGAAATACAGAAGGATTAAAGAGGCTGGATTGTGTTGAGATCTGAGAGCGATAATGGGTTCTTCATATAATTTTGCTACCCCTCCATAGTGGGTACGGTTCTTCAGCTCATCTCCGGCATCTCAAGCGTCATTCAGCTAAAGAACCAGATCGACATTGACAGCCACCAATATGGCCTCGCCATGCAACGACCCACTGCGGCTGAGGAACGCGTCAATTTCAGCTCGCTTCGTATCAGGAGCCATAACCCCTCTTTAAAGCTTCAAATATGTCTTTTTAACACTCCATGTCTGAACATTTACTGTATCCTGTATTAATATACCTACCGCTAGGATCGCTGCCATAGACACCGATGCAACCCAGGAATATAATCTTGACCTTTCAGATCACGGCAATCCCACCCCGGGTACACTCGTTGTGTTATGGGGCAAGTGGCTAGGACAGAACTAGCTGGAGAGGCTGTCCTAAACTATAATTAGGGAGACCCAGCTTGACTGAGAGATGGCAACGTCCCGGTGGCCCTCGGACCTCAAGTAGATAAATGCCTCCTCTAGATCTGTCTGCAATTTGAACTTCTTAACCGTAGGAGTAACGCGTGACCTTATGGGGTAATGAAATGGCTTTTTCTAAACAATCATCCCCTGCCTCGTCTGTATGAGAATAAAACGACATAGTCAATAGTAATATGATATTATGATACTAATAAGTGTCCAAATTAACGCTTGATTAGTGAGATATAAATGAAATTTCCTCTATAGCCTAAAGTTGTAGCATCCTGTCCAGTCTATAATCTAGTAGAATAATGTGCTGTGACGACACTAGAAACGAGACGGAAATAGCGAATATTGCTGAATTCTGTTGGATTTATTGAAGCTACGATTGTCCATCAATTAAAATATATGTAAATCATCCATGTTCTAGTATGCTCAACCAAGCCCTTTCTCCCCATTCCCAAATTAATTGTTGTTTTAGTTCTGTGAATCGCATCAGCATACATATATAACGCCAGGCAGAGTGAGTACCTACCCAGGTGAGAACACCATTCTCATTTGAAATAACACGGTTTATATGAAAAGTAGCATAGTCATATCTTCCACCATACCTGCACAATTCAGCTGTCAAAAGTGGGTCGTTGTTATAAAAATCCAGCTTAACACCTTGAGCACTCTGAGTGAAGTTGGAACCACCCTGCTCGAAGCGGCCTAGTGTAAATTATCTCATTAGTGTTCGGTCGAATATTAAAATATATCAGAATAAGATAGATTACTTACCATCTCCATTGCCAAGATGGTCATCAAGGTCAATGCTGCTATCCTTATAGTAACCATCCGGAGTTAGGCATCTGGCATGTAGAGTAGTTCTTCCATTTTCCACTGAAATGTAAACATCTCGGGAGGAATCATAAAAAGACATTTTGATGGATTAATCGGGTGAAAAATAGAAAGATAGATGGTTAGAGAGTTTCCGGATGGCGTCAACACGTGTCAGGACAGTCGCCGCTTATATAGCTTTTCTATCCCTCTACGGTGGCTCCCTATTCTTCAGCTCTTCAGCTCTTCAGCTCAGCCATGTCGGTATGGCGTCATTCTGTTGAAAAGGAAGCATCGACATTCAACAGCCACCAATCTGATCTGGATAGAAGGATCCACTGCGGCTGAGGAACAGGTAGCAGCTGAGAAGAAGAACAGTCTTGATTGGCTCGTGAGCTACGAGTACTATCCCTGGATACATGAACTTCAGATTAATTCATGTCATTAAATCATGCCAAGTCTATGAGTGGATTAGTCTATACTAAGCCGATGTCAAACACCTGACCAATCCAAGTCCCTTATTCCTTAACGCACAGATCAAGCTGTTATAGAATTTCGGTGCCTATATGTAGACATGTTTGCTAATATCACATGTTTTCAATGTACCAAGAAAACACCCCCTCAGCAATTGTCTATGAACTTGATTGCAACCTATTACCAGCATATACAACACATGGCCACTTCTCCCCGTCAGCCATCATGCTATCCTCGGCTGCTCCCATAAAGCCTGGCCCAAAGTGGTGTCTTAAGAGGTCTTTTATATAATCCCTTTGATATACCGTTTCATCGAGTGGCCTTGGAATTGGAATGGTACTATTCTCTTGGCCAAGCATGAGCTCCATAATTGCGAGCCCTTCTCTTGTAGTATTGTGAGCAGCGGATTTCAGAATCTTGTCCGATATGACAAAGCCTTTTCCTTTTTGGTCAAGTAGCAGGTCCATGATGCGAAATCCATGAAACTCGTTGCCAGAAGCTGCCTTGAGAACCTGGTCTGAGATTGGAAGACGACTGCCTTTGCATTCAACGAGAGACTTTAAGATGCCATATCCACATTGCCTTTTTATGGCTGCGGCCTTGACCACCTCTTCTGAGATCTCAAGATGCTATTTTCATTGGCCAAAGCAACCAAAAAGAGGAAGAAGGACAGATTCAGCTGATGGGTAAGGTATATGGCCTTTCCGGCCGGGTCGTGGTTTGGCTTGGAGAGGAGGCAGATGGAAGCAGTGAAGCACTCGAATATATACGGGCTCTTGAATACAGCGACCCAGACGAGATAAAGAAAGAGGAAGAGTGCTACTCTGCTAAGAACAACGGATTAATACATGACCTAGCTGACAGCGACCGGGGATCAATGTCGGATTCCATTTTTAACGATGGTCAGACCGTCAGATGATGAAGACTGGGACGAAACGGACGCATTGGAGGAAGGCGAGGATACATCGGACAGTGAGGTTGGGTCTGTGGGATCTGTATCAAATGAAAAAGACGAATTGCTGTGGTTTCGCCGCATGTGGGCAAGCTTGTGTTTCTATTCTCTTTCTGGTGAAAAGACGTGTAATACCAATGCAGGTACTCCAAGAGGTAGACCTAGCACGATGCGTCGTCATTATGCGTGGCTCCGCAGAAATAGCGGGATACGCCTTTTCCTCCGGGGTCAACAGGTTGAATCTTTCCAAGAGGTATGCCCCAGGACAAGAGGGTATCATCCGCTCGGTCACCTATCCCATAGAGGGAGCGCCCTTTCGGACCTTGGGTGAATTGGAAGATATGTAGCACAGTCATGAGGCTACTTTTTCTCACGATAAGGTATATGCATTGCTGGCCATGGCTTCCGACGACATTGACAAGGCAGGGCTGCCCCCCAACTCATGGAGCAAAGTGCTACAGAAAGAAATTATATTCCTATATCAGATCAAGTGACCCACGCAGCAGTCGGGAACACTGGGAAAGGGGCAAAAGTAATGAAGTTACTATTCAGCCAAAAAGGGGATGAACTTCCAATTCCAGATGGAGTGATCAAGGCAGCAGCACAGAACGAAGGACAATGGCTTAGAATAATGTCGCTTATAGTTCATAAAAACGGCAAGCTATGTCACCCCTTCCAACTCATCGCGAAGATGTGACAGGGCTGCATAAAGGTTCTTAGTAACTGATAGATCTTGCCCATCCACCATAATAGATTGAGGATCATCCAGGGTCCCCCAGCATGTACGCTAGATAGGGATGCCGTGATGCTATGCTGGTGTATGAGGTTGATCCGACTACCCAGATTAACAACAGGAGTATTTAAAAACTCTAGAATACTTTCGACTTTGAGAGGAATGATTGGAATATCACAATACCTATATTAAGCATATAATCTTTTGCCACACTGAACCTTCGCTGCATTGAACGCTTGTTCCGTCAATCAAGAGCTAGGCGCATTTGCAAGTCCTTGCAATTTAGGGATTTGCGATACGATTTTGAATATTTTCCGTCGATCTCGGATTCAGAATGGAATCTTATGCTGATTGGCGGGTCGTTCGGTACGCGAGGCTGGGAGCATGTTGCTTATCGCAAGGCTGAGCACAAATGATAAACGTTTAATGGCCAGGCAAAGAGTGATAACAGTTTTAGCTGCATGGCTCTAACTGCTCTGTTTATTTCTTATCTAGTGTAACCTTCTTCATATTCCAAATGGGGTCTAGAAGCTACTACCTAAGCGCTGTGTGGATGGCGCATGTCTCAGCCTCGTCTACCAGCCAAAATATTAAAGCCGGCCTGCGAATCCCCTGGCATGATCTCTTCTGGACTATCCCAATGAGGCAGATATGGCGTCCTGGCCTTTTGTCTCCAGTGGCGAAGGGCACGCTGTTAACAATCATACGGTTGGACCAAAGAGAGCACACTCGACTCGGATCCACCGCCTGACATACGTGATTTGGCTTGTGCTCTTTTACGCTGCTCTGGTTCTTTTCTCGTGGATCGTGATATGCAAGCTCAACTACCGTCCCATCACGGCAAATCATTATGGTGTCTGGGTGTGGAACGACGACAATAACGGCTACGGATGGTCGCATGACGATGTTATCCAGGCTCAATATCAAAGGAACGAGAAATGGTACAAGGCTGCCCAAGTCATCCAGTCTGTTGCCAGTGTGTTAACTATCCCTTTGACGTCTGCCGTGTGTTCGAGTGCGGCTGTGGTGTATCTCCAACATTGTAATGATGGGCGAACTCCAAGATTCACCCTCCGCCAGATGACCGTCCTAGCAGATAAAGGCTGGACAGATATCGAAACCTATTTCCGACTGCTAACTGGCCGATTCCGTCGCTATGGGAGCACTTTCCTGCTCTGGGCGGTGCTGTTACATGCTATCGGGGCCATCATCGCCCCGCTGCAGCAGATCTTTCTCTCGACAAAGACAATCAAAACCCCGACATATCCTGTTCCCGTTAATTTTCTTCTCGATATACCCGACAAGTTCGAACACATGAAGCTTACCGAACTTGGCACGGGCGCAACTGTCAGCGTAGTCCGTGATTTACTCGCCTCCACGTCGGGCAATGACTTCCCCGCCCTGCTCTGGGCTGGAAGTAACAACTGCATCCCTATGGATAATATCACCATGGACGAAGGCATGTTATGCACCCAAGGTGGCGTAAGCTGGGGCAACTTGTCAATTTTGTCCGACCCGTTTCTCGCACAGCTGCCCAGGGACTACAACACCGGGCTGATCCAGCAGTTCCTGCCCCGGTTCAATTCCACGGCCCGCTACGAGATCATCCCTGTCGCCGAGTTTCCAACCGATTGCGATACGATACCGGGGGCTTTATCCATTCGACATATGGGAAGTCCTGTTGAGTTTCCCTCGCAGGAGCTGTCCTGGGCAGTCCATGCCTGCATGCCTGTTGATCTTCGAGTGTCACCGTGGAAGAAGACTCGAGCCCGACAGGACTTTACGGAAGATCTCTACCTCAACGTTTCTTTGTCGAATGATCTGCTATTCAATCTTATGGCAGAAAATCCATCATCGCCATTCTCTGAATAGTTCCGCATCACCGTCGACACCACAGCCGGTTATTTTGAACTGCCCAACTATATGAACGGCCAAAAGGCTGGGCCTCTCCTCCGCGACGACCCCAGCACTTCCTGTGAGAACTCCTGTGGTGTTCAGGGCATGGGGGACTCAGAAGACGGCTTTGATATCTAGTAAGATCATCCTTTGTGATAAAAACGTAGCTCTCCTATACTGACAGCCTAGCAATCATCACGAGCCCAACAAAAAGAAGAAGCGCGGAAATGACACCATGCCAGCGATCGAAAGCCTCGAACTTGTCCTTAACAAAGGTCCTCTCTTAACGACAGCACTGGCCCTTTTCGGCCCCAACTCCTGGATTGATCTTGTCAACCGGTACTCTGATTTATACGAGCACAGAGAAATACCAGGCGCAAACAGCAGCTTTCTCTGCGGCGACGTCGCTCCCCTGGGGAGGATACTGGCTTTCAACACAATCGGCAGTATTGCGGGCGATTTATATTCAACTGATATCAATATATGCGTCCACCCTCAGGCGCCCGATGGAAAAAAGTGGTGGGTTAGTGTCCTCAGGGCAGGATCATGGCTCTCCAACTTCCGAACAGCTAATGTGGCCGGTCCAGCCGGTTCAGATGCGGTCGCGGCTGGCAATCAATATTTCGCGAATGCATTTACTGTCGCGGCATATCTGGCCAATATGGCTTGGATTTCCGAGGGCTTCCCTAATAGAAATTCACTGACAGTCGAGTATGATATGGGAGCGGACTCTCAGAAGCCGTCGATCTCGCTTACAGGAATTATTGTTGTCTCTATTTTGATCGGACTTGATCTATTAGGGTTACTGGCAACGGCAGTGTATGCGAGTTGGTTTCCACGTTGGACTGGCTCCCTGGATGCGTTCAGTTTGTTGAGGCTCGGTAGTTCGATAAGTCAGAGCGTGCCGCTGAAGGTCTCGGTTGACGATGAGGTTAGGGTCTTGGATGAGTTGCCTGGGTGGGTTGGTGATGATGCTCAGGATGAGGAGATTGGACGTATCGCCTTCGGTGGATCAAGGCGTCTGCGTACGAAGATGCAGTATGAATCGTATGGTGAGAGGAAGCGGTGAAACCGAAAGCTCAGATCTAGGTATAGTACTAGAGTTCAAGGGAAGACTGTGGCATACGCTCCAATATCAATCTCTCCGTCGGTGATCACTATTTGAGTCTCGGTTGCTGTGTTCATCGTCCCTCATAGCACCTCTCCGTTCATCCTGCTCTTGTGAATTTCAACTGCGCAAGGTTGCAGCAGAGTCAGCACTTTTTCTCCATCTATTTCAGGTCCGTCAGTCAATCACAGGGGAGTTCATATTATCACTAATTAATGGCATTTATCTTAGAGTAAAGTCATCTGTTCTACTATAATAATACCTAGTAAGAATAGGAGGAATTCGTCCAACGCTGTCAGCATCAGTGAAGTTGTGAAGGATGCTTATTATAAGAATCAATCCATAAAAAAAATATAAAAAAACATTTGCTTGGAATCACACAACTGGATTGATCTCCGATGAAGTGATTAGTTTGGGTAGAGGGTATAGATGCTGATATTCTATTGCTGATTTTTTTATTGTAGCAGAGTCCTTGAGAGATGGCATAGGTGATATATAGTGGAGGATCTTCAGTATTGAATTATCTTGTAGCAACTTATTAGATATGAAGGATACTTTGTTGATTGTTAACCTCTGCCTTGTTAAGCAGCTTCCCTGTGGGGTGGAAGATGATGGATTAGTCTCTGTACACTCTGCTCCAGCTGTTGAATACAGGCCTCCGGATTCTTAGGAGAGAACGATAACAATATGGAGAAGGAATTAATCGACACAGCATGATCCAAGGGACTGAGCGCATAAGGCTTGAATGAGACGGATATTTTGGCTAATTAGTCTATGCTTTGGATTCATTAAAAAAGTAAATATTTTTATGGGTGAGCTCAAATAATAAATGCACAGTCTGAGATGGTCATGTTTGTCTGAGGCCAAAATCTGATGGGCATTCTTCCTGCACTCTTAACCACTCAACTTTCGGTTCTCATTGCGGTATTTACTTCAACTTGTCGATGATTGATCTTGGCAATTGCAATGAGATATTGACTATTTTTTTCCATTGATTCAATCCTTGCTAGTCCTTGGTGCTATTTCAGTGACAAGTCATTATCATTCAAACTCTGTTGGAACCGGGAATATATTTTGCCAAGCGTGAGGGCCTAGTCTGAAAATATACAAGAAGCTAAAAAGATCTAAGGAAATATAACGCTTCATCATCTCTCGATCTAAATAATTGGCCTTTTGCCCTACAGAACAGTAGTCCAGATGACTAGCATATGGAACTAACTACCCCTCATTCCGTCTCCGAGGTTTATACCTCAAGGAGCAAATATGGTTGCCCCGCACCGAATGTGAAGTCATGAGACTCCAACACAACTCTATTTTATGTGCAAATCCAACTTCATCCACGGTAACAGCAAGCTCAACATAGAAGCTATGCTGGAGATAATGTCATAGAGTGTTCGGTACTTAAAGCTCTCATCGCCCCCGGAGTAGCTTTAACTCGACTTCATCAACTACGTTCTTCGAACTTCAACAACGAACAAATACTCTCAATACAACAAAAATGCATTTCATGGTAGGTTTGAATTGATGATATAATATGAATGATCGCTTATCGCAAAAGTCTGCTAGTGTCCGTTTCGCCAGCGTGGAAGACTGGGAGGATTTTAGCAAGGATAACGACGAAAAGGCGTATGTTCTATCGTCCCACTATCCATTTACTTGAATATTCAAGATCAAATGAAATATTCCAATGCTGAACTTCTTCCAGACTTGAGCAAATGTTCACCGGGAAGGGAGCGACCATCCAGAAACCAATCAACTCCACCCACGGCATGCCTCCAATTCATAACATGACGTAAGCATCCCTGGGTCTCATATCAGTGTTTTATTATTGACCTTTGGGATCTCTTATGATGCAGGCTTGAAGCACCGGATGATATGGAGGCAGAAGATCTGCAACGTTCCAAGTTCCCTGAAGGTGTTCTGGTCCATATTGAGGAGGATATCTAAGGACGAGGCAATACGAGTTCTGCTCCCTTCTAGTGATTCAAATAATATCGGATATCCGTGCTCTTTGTATCCTTTTTTATTTTTTTATATCGTCGAAGTGGATCGGGATAATATGGGAGTGTATAATTGGACAACAAAAGAATGCAATTGTCCTTAAAGGGGCTTTTACTCAATTTTGATGTTTTCTGTAGGGTGGTAGTTTACCGGATGGTCAGCTTGCAGGTTTTGATAATTCATTGTACTAATAATTATTAGGGCAGGTTTCTTATAAATAGGTTTATATATCTAGGCTCGGCAAGCAAAGGACAACAATGAAGATTCGATCTTCTAATCTTCAGACTAGGGAAGACGAACCAATTATCTATAATGGCAGGGAAAGAGTTTGTCCATCATCAATGATAGACATTTGCAGACGGAAATAACTCCCCCCAGATAGCTCATATCCATGGTGTCGCCGTGTCTTCTTTATAGGTATCAACCAGAGTCAAATGAAACTAGATTCCCTAAGCAACAATGGCAAGTTTCAAATAAATTCTGCATTCGTAGTGCTGAATAGTCATAATATAAAACATCTTATCTTAATGAATCGAAGACAAAATATGCCCAAATCAGAAATGTTGGATAGATGTCCGCGTCATGTCATTGTCAGAATAGAGTTGACGGGAGGGAATAATATAATGTGGGGCTATTCTGCTATGCCTCTACCAACCAGATATCAATGAATGGAGTCTGGACTTCACAGGAAAAAAGAATAGGCGTATAAGGTTGGAATTCAATTTCAATTGTGATGTTCATGATATCATGGTTCTGCAGAATAGCTCTTTATTCCCCACATGAGACTCGAGTCAAGCCATACTTTAAATGAGTATTCCATGACGTTTTTTCTACTGTATGAAAGGTGTTAATCTGATCTGTACATTCAGTAAAGCTATCATTATGACTAATATCAAAGTACTGCTCCCATGTGTTTCCTTTATTTAATCCATAATAGAACATTGAATGGTAACTATGACATCATGGATAGGAACAACGCTGGAATATAAAGGATAATAGAAAAAAAAATATGAAAGTAGAAGATTGATCTATGTGACACTCAAAATACACTCCATATAACAATGTGACGGTTAGCAGGCGACCAAAAACGACCACACTTGACGCTGAAGTCTTGCTAACCAGCAAGCGTCTTGGCACCAGGCATTCTTAATCCCACAGCACCCTATCTTTACCAGACCGCAGTCTTTACCTCCACATGTGCCTCCAATTTAGCATGTCACATGAGTTGAGTCTAGTGACGACAGCTCACGTAGACCACGCTAATTAGCCGACATGACCACGCTAGCCTAATTGGGATACCGACGTGGCCATCATGTGACTTAGAGCTCGCGAAGCTGACATGACCAGGTCATGTCAGTCCCTCTCTTTTAAAACAATACACACACCCACTACCTACACCAATTGGAGCGCCCAGGATGTCAATCTAAAGCAAGGTAAGTATTTATGCAGTATTTAACTAATCTAGGACTAGTATACTAATTATTATAGGGAAAGAGCGTGTTTTAAGTATACATCAAGTATATTAAGGAGAAGGGCATAAAGTTACCTAACTATAAGAAGAGGAAGGTTAGTAATCATATTATATACTAGTTCCTAAGTAGTAGTGAACTAATCTACATAAATATAGGATGGGTACTATGTTATTTATCTAGGGGAGGTGTTCTATAGGTGGGATAGTTATGATTAAGGGATAAGAGAATTTTCTTTAATAAATAATTTAAAGAAGCATATTAAAGGCCAGTATAAGGAGATCCAGTTTCAGGTAATAAAGGGTAAGGGTCAGATAGGAAAGGACCTTTATACAGCATTAAGTATAGGATATAATATAGTGGATAACCAGTGGCTGACTAGTTCTAGATAGGATTCTATAAGGGCATTACAGACCTAGAGAGCAGTAAGAGCAGTAATAAGTCTATAACTAAAGAGAAGAAGATAACCAAGAAAAGGAGTATAAAAAAGTGGTATATTACTAGTCAGTGACTAGTCAGTGACTAGTCTTAATAATAAAGCTAATGATTTTAGGGCACTTAATAAGGTTAACATTTCTAACTCAGAAGAGGAAGTAGAAGTAGACTTAGAAGAGTTAGATTCTAATCCTAAGTATAAAGCCTTCTACTGCTCTGCTACTAGCTGCTAACTAGTCATAGTATTAAAGATGCTTAGTTACAGGTTCTAGACTTAAAGACATATTATAAGAAAGGGAAAGAATGGTTAAGAAAATATCTTAAAGTAAAAAGAGCTAAGAGGATAAAGAAGAATAGTACTTAAGTAGCTAGAGCAGAAAAAATGTCAGTATTAATAAAATACTTCTAGAACTATATACTAACTAGTTTCCTACTAGTTCTAGTAAGAAGAAGAGTAAGAAGGATTAGAAGGCACCCTAGTAAGTTAATTAAATATAGAATACTAGATAATAGGCTGACTAGTTTATAACTAGTATAGAAGATAACAGGCGCAAGAAGGTATCTAAGAAGTCTAAGGGGTATACTATCCTAGGTACTAGTAGATAGCCAGTTACTAACTAGATATATACTATATTTAGCTTAAATTATAAAGGCTATAGGTCCAACCTATTTATACTTAACTAGGCAGATAATGGGGAGGAAGATGACTATAATAATAATAATAGCTTTATTAATAATGAGGATAAGGAGATTAAGGAGTAAGTATCTACACCTAGATACTAACTAGTTACTAACTAGTCAGGACTGGCATTAACTTAATAAAGTTAAGCTCTAAGTTGCTGCTAGAGAGTCTAAAAGTTTATAATCCTATATATAAGTAGCAATGTCTTCACCATGGTATTAGGGCTATAAAGAAGTGTTATACTATTAAGTCTAAGATAGATAATAACTAGGAAGATTTAGAGACTCAGTAAGCCCCTACTAGTTATATACTAGTTAGATAGTTCACTTATTTATAACCATATATTTAACAGCCCTCTGAATCCAAAGCCTAAAGGGAAGAAGGAGGTTAGCCATAGTAAATCAAAGGGTAAAATGCCAGCTAAGGGTAAGAGGCTGGCTAAGGGGGATATACCACCAGTTAAGCTAGTTAAGGACCTTAAAGAAGAGGAATCTAAGTATTAGTATAATTCTAGATAACCTATACTAGTCCTTAGCTAGTTACTGACTAGTTATTAGGTAACCTATCTTTAACAGTGATAGCAGTAATAATAATACTAGAGAGGGCAGTTCTAGTTAGAAGAGGCAGAAGAAGGGAACTACTAGCTTTCAGCCTTAGAGGTAGGAATAGTAAGATACCCTACTAGTCTACTACTAGTTACTAACTAGTTAGAACTCTTAATCCTCCTCTAGCTCTTAATAAGCCTACTTAGAATACTATAGAGAAAGTCTAGGAGCTTACTATTAATCCTCCTAAGGATAATAAGGGCCAGCTAGAGATCTCTTAGTATAAATTACTACCTTACTAGTACCTAACTAGTTATTAACTAGCTTATAGGAATAAATAGGGTCAATAGGAGGATAAGCTTATTAATAATATAGTTAATAAGTTTATAAAAGAGTGAGGTATTATAGAGAAGGCAGAAGCTCTTAATACTAAAAGCTAGGAGTAGATTAAAACAGTAAAGTATAGTTCATCCTCTATCTAACTAGTCATAGACTAGTCACTAACAAGTTATTAGGGAAAATGAGGTGGCAGATATTAAGATAGAATAAGGGGAGGATCTAAAGGAGATATATAGAGAGGCTAGTACTTATTAGGAAGATAATAAGCAGCAGGCTGGTAATCTTAAGTATAGTTTATCTTCTAACTAGTTATTAACTAGTTACTAACTAGTCAGTAATATCTTAACTAGTTCTACTAAAGTGCTGAACAAAGATGTCCCTAATATACATAATAGATTAATGGGTAATAATAAGAAGTAAGTTTTCTACTTAATTAGTACTTATAAATTACTAATATATCCTAGCCTAACTGATCTTGATTCTACTTAATTTAAGAATAATAATATTTATAAGCTAATACCAACACTTACTATTCCCTATAGGTATAATAAGAAGGTAAGACCATGACTAGTTATCTACTAGTTACCTACTAGTTACTAATATCTCTTAGATTAATAATAAGAAAGTTTATAAGCTTAGAAAGGCATATAGATATACTATACTATATTATACCTACAGTTCTAACTGTAAGAGTAAGTTATAAAAAGGAAATATTATATCTAGTAGCTAACTAGTATAGTATATAGGAAGTACCTAGTTACCTATAAGGTCTTTAAACTTTTTAAGTAATTTAGACTTCTTATAGTAATGCCTTAGAGGTATTACTACTTAGGATAGGATTTAGTAGATAGGGTATTTAGTTAAGAAAGGGTATCTAGCCTTTAGCTTAATCTAGAATCCCTATTACTCTAGCTAGTACATAGCTAGTATATAGCTAGTAGGCACCTAGTAGGGTAATATTTAAATTTTACTAGCTTTAATTACTAACCACTCTTTATCTCTTTATTTAAAGCTATTTTATCCTCACCTTTATATTTAATATTATTCAACCTGGTAACACTATAAGATAATATAAAATTCTAATAAAATAGCTACTTATTAACTAGTCAAAGACTAGTTAGTAAATTTATTTTAAATATTAGAGAGCTTATAAACTATAGTGGTCTTCTTTTAGAAAGGAACTTTTAAAAAAAATAACTTATAATAAATAGATATATATATATATACTTCTTATATATTTTATCTTTTTTATTTTAAACTCTTTACTACTATATATTTAACTATTAAGGTTATAGACAGGCTCCTTACCTATTAGTATACTATTATATTTTTTTTCTATATTATATATAAT